>NW_004525070.1:42059-42959 GCF_000260255.1 Octodon degus
AGTGGCATAGCAGGTATAAGGTCAATACCCAAAAGTCAATAGCATTCCTCTACACAGATAACAAACACACTAAAAGGGAAATTATAGAAACAATACCTTTTATAATAGCATGGAGCAAAATGAAATACCTTGGAATTAATCTAGCCAAGGAAGTCAAAGATCTTTTCAAGGAAAATTACAGTACTCTGAAAAAAAAAAAAAGATTGTAGAGGATTTCAGAAAATGGAAAGATATCCCATGCTCCTGGATAGGAAGAACCAACATTGTGAAAATGGCCATATTCCCAAAATTGCTGTACAAATTTTTTGCAATCCCTATCAGACTACCACCCACATACCTCACAGACCTAGAGAAATCATTCCTCAAATTTATCTGGAACCAGAAAAGACCTAGCATAGCAAAGGCAATCGTGGGCAATAAAGAGAAGGCAGGTGGCATTACTATTCCTGACTTGAAATTATACTACAAGGCTACTGTAATAAAATCAGCATGGTACAGGCAAAAAAACAGATGTATCAATGAAATAGATTAGAAGATACTGAAGCCCCTACAAACACACTCAGCCAACTTATCTTTGATAAAAGAGACAAATATTCTTACTGGAAGAAAGATAACCTCTTAACAAATGGTGCTGGGAAAACTGGCTCTCTACATGACGAAAAATAAAACTTGACCCAGATCTATCACCATGCAATAAACTAAAGTCAAAATGGATTAAAGATCTAAAACTCGAAGCAGAAAAACTAAATCACCTGGAAGAGAGAGTAGGAGGAACTCTTGAAGACATAGGGGTAGGCAAAGACTTCATGCACAGTAATCAAATTGCATGGGAAACAGGTGAAAGAATTAACAACCGGGATCTGCTTTTACTGAGATGTTTTTTCACATCAAAAGAAATTA
>NW_004525070.1:46876-49050 GCF_000260255.1 Octodon degus
CTGTGTATTCAAAGTGGTTAGGATAGATATATAGTTACATTCTCTTAATGAATAGAATGATTTGTTCTAATTGTGTTTGTAAATAGGATCTCAAGTCCGCATCTTGTATAGCAATTAACCACTAAGAAGAATATATGCAGTGTGTTATTTGTTGAATCTGTACTTCCGATTTGATTTGAAACTGTCTCATTACTATCTGATTATCAATAAAATTAAAAAAAAGAAAAACTGTATGAATTGGAGGCCCACCAAGATTAAATGATTGATGAAGACCAAAGCATGAAGTTTCCTATGGAAAGGAGGGAGAGATTACTGAAAGAGGTTAAAGAATATAATCAAGAAATAGCCAGCATGAAGAGACAGTTAACAGATATAGAAAAAAATCAGTTTAATGAAGAGATCAGACAACTTGACAAGGATTTAGAAGAGCATCAAGGTGTAATGAATCAGAAACACAAAGAACTAAATAAAGAAGAAGAAAATATGGATTTTTTTCAATTGGTAGTTTTCATGGACACTTTTGAGGAAGCTATGAATCTGAAACTGGAATGGAAGGCACAATTAGAAGCCAGAATTGCTGTACTTTTGGAGCACTGTAGTAGGAATATAAAGTGTATAAATGATACCTTCTATTACTAATCAAGAAATAAAGATGATGCAAGATGACACCATTTTTATTTTTTTATTTTATTTTTTGTGTGTGTGGAGCCAGGGATTGAACTCAAGCCCTTGAGCTTGCCAGGCAAGCACTTACTCAAGTAAGCTATCTCCCCAGCCCCTGATGACATCATTTTTCAATCTACTGAAATGCAGAAGTCACAGAGTACAGCTAGGAATTTGACTTCAGAAAGTCAACATCTACAGTTAGTTTTAAAGAAAATTGAGTTCCTTGAAAGTAAGGTGGTAGAGAAACAGCATTCTCTAAAAAGCAAAATTAAGCAAATGACAGCTGATCAGGAGACATATAATGACTTTCTAGCTTTAAAATCATCAAGTGAAGAAAAGAGGAAGAAATTGCATCAGAAGAGAACAGCATTATCAACTCTTAAAAATGCCTTTAAGAAAATAACAGAGAAGCTAAATAACAAATATGAGACATTGAAAACACAATTACAAGAAAATGAAACAGATGCTCAACTTACAAATTTGGAGAGAAAGTGACAACACCATGAGCAAAATAATTTTGTGATTAAAGAATTCATAGCAACCATGAGTCAAGAAAGTGATGACCAGCAAATCATTGAAAATGTGACCAGGCAGATTGTAGAATACAATAAAGCCCTTATGGATGCTCTTTATAGCACCAGCAGGAATGGAGTCTGAAGCAACTGATGAGTCTGTAGTAGTTACCTTCCTGATGCTGAACTTTGTACAAGGTGACTGAAAAAATTAAAATACCTTACCTTTTAAGAATTATATCTAAAATTCCTCAATGCTATGTAATTTTTGTGATCTTTTTAAAGAATGGTATTTTAAATAGTTTAGTAGTTCAGTAAAGAATTTTCATACAAAAATAAATAAGTTATTCTTATTTTGAAAATCTGTAACATATATTGTATGTTACCATGTTTCTGTCTTTGCATCTGCTATTTGTTTTTGGTTTTATTTTTAGTCTTTGAAATAAAATAAAATAAATTTCAAAAAAATGATCTTCAGACTACTAATCTAGAATACATAAAGAACTCCAAAAATTTAAGATTCCAAAATACAAGACTCAGCCAAAATATGGATGATTGAAATCAATACTCACTTAAAAGAAATACAAATGGCTAATATTTATATGAAAATGTTCAACATGTTTAGCCATTAGAGGAATACAGATAAAAACACCTACATTTCACCTTACTTCAGTAAGATTGGCTATTATCAAAGATTCAATAAACAAATACTGGTGAGGTTGTAGAGATAAACATTCACTGTTGGTGAGAATATAAGCTACTACAAGAACTATGGAAAGTGATGTGGTGATTACTAAAAAAACTAAAAATAGAAATTCTGTTTGATCCAAATATGTTTCTCTGGAGTATCTTCCTAGAAGTGCTAAAGTCAACTATGGTGACTCCTGAAGAAAAGAAGAAAGAAGAAGAAGAAGAAGAAGAAGAAGAAGAAGAAGAAGAAGAAGAAGAAGAAGAAGAAGAAGAAGAAGAAGAAGAAGAAGAAGAAGAAGGAGAAAT
>NW_004525070.1:51140-54492 GCF_000260255.1 Octodon degus
CTGTTTATCAATAAAACTTTGAAAAAAAATAAAAAAATAAAATGTTTGAAAAAAAAACCTTATAGGTGTCCTATGTGTATACATATATAATTTTTCCTTTGTTTTATTACAATTTAGAAAGTATCTCTCAGTCAAATATCTTGCAAAAATGTTACTATATGTGATATTTCCATATCAGATTTTTAAAAATAAACAAAGCTTGTTATAGTCACATGTATAAACACTATAACTAATCTGATAATGTGAGAGTAATAGTTCCATAAAATTTCTGCACCTGCTTCATACCCAGTAAATAGGACTGTTACCATTCCATCCTCATAGCCACTGGCATTGAAAAGAGGGAAGGTTGAAATAATTGCTCTTATTTCTCATTTAAAAAATGCACTGCTACTTGTTTCCATCCTCCCTGGTTCTGCCTTGGGTCATCAGTCTCCCACTGTTCCACATCTCAGTGAACTCTAATGCCTCTCTCCTCATTCAGAGAGAATCAAGCTGGAGATATCCTGGATGCTATCACAGCAGAGAGCAGAATCAGTACTGAAAGTTCTACTGCTGTCATTCCCTTGAGCCTCAAGTTGGCTCAAGTGGAAAACAGCTGAGTATAATGGGGCCTTAAGGAGTGGTAAAACAGATGGAAAGGGTGATGCAGTCTGAATATAAATATAGAATGGTAAAAAGAAAATCAAGGTCTTGAAAAGAAAAGGTACCTCTGAGGATTTTGAAAGGTATAGCTTATATACCTTTTATGAAAAAGGTAATGTTAAGAAGCTAATTCATTTAGTCACTGAACAATGAGGTACCCTTATAAAATCTGAGATCTAGTAGTAATTTTATAAAAATTACACCTCGGAGATGTAAAATCATTTCTCTAAGAAATAGATTAACCTTTAGAATTAAGAGTTGAACATTCTGATAAAGTAACTCAAAGAGATTCTTAAGTTAACAAGCATAAAGCAAATATTCGCCTACTTGTGGGGGAAACTGTGCAATCATCATGAATTGAAAAGCAGATCACACTGCAGAGGAGCAACTGCTCATGGTGGGCACAAAATAACAAAGCAGACACAGTCCTAGAACAGGCCAGGTAATTGTGTGAAAGAGATCTGGCTACCCTGTGCCAGCGTGACGTACTGGTTTCAGCCCAGGCACAGCAAGGCTGACACCCTCTTTCAAACTCGTGGGATACACCCTATAACTCAGTACTACTCCCCACACACACCTCGCCAAAAGAGTAGGAATTACTGCTGCGTTCCGAGAACCCCAGATACAGTCCTAGTCCAGTCTCAGTGAGTGTGTGGGAGAGCTGCCTCTACCCCCTAATCCGTCTTGTACCCTCCAGACTCAGCTCAGGAGTGGTTTAAAGGCCTGGGGTGAAACCCTGCAGCTACAATCCCTGCAGAGTGTAGGGAACAGAACAACACAGCTAGTCCAGGAGCAGAACATCTCGACAGAGGGGCATAAAAGGATCAAGGGCAGCAGCAGGAAGGAGCTGTGCACAGCAGCCAGACCCAAGACAGGCACAGCTGGATAAAGCCAAACTTTGCAGATCTTCACCTGAACTGTACTAGGTGCTAAGTTTAAAAATACAACAAAGATCTGCAACAAAGGTGAAAAGACAGTAATATTAAAAAAAATGACAAAGACAAGGAGTGAAATGCAGATTCATAACCCAAGCCCACCCATAATAAGTGCAGAGGAATCACACTTATTATGTAAACGATAACAGGTAAATAAAATGGCAACCAAAAACAGAACAAATTAGGAATCACACAGCTGAAAGCAATGAATCAATGGTTTCAGAAATAAACAGCTGCAGAAAGGTACAGAAGAACTCAGATTGTAAATAAAAAAAGAAATCCCTGAATTAATAACATCTGCAGTAAACAATCAAATGCACAAACATATGGAGGACACCCAAAGCCCAACAGACCAAGTGCAGAGGACAATAACTCTGATCACATGTATGAATTAATAGCGTCGATAGTAAATAAGCAACAGCAGAAAGTTATAGAGAAACTCAGAGCAGAATTATTTTTTAAATAAAACAAGAATTCTCACAACTCATAGTATCTGAAGTAAAGAATCAACTACACAAACATAGGGAGGAAACCCAATCTGAAAATGTCATGGTTAGAATTGAGATGTATTGACTTACGGTTGCCATTTTATTTACCTGTTATCGTTTACTCCTTTACATTGATGATGTAAATGAACTCAATTCACCAATTAAGAGAAATAGAATGGCACAGTGGATTAGGAAACAAAATCCAACAATTTACTGTATATGAAAAAGAAATTTAAATTTTAAAGATATTCATAGGCTGAAATTCAAAGGATGGAACAAAATACTACATGCCCCAGCCCCTCAGAGAACACCAGGGGTAGCAATCCTATTCTCAGACAGTCTCAACTTCAAACAAAAAATGATCAAGTGAAATAAAGAAGGCCACTATACACTAGTTAGGGGAAAAATTCAAGAGAAATAGATAACACTCATAAATATGTATGCACAATACACGGAAGCTCACAAATATATAAAGCAAATCTTAATGGACATGAAAAATCTAATATCCAACAGCACAATTCAACAGAAGATCTTAACACCCCCTTAACCCCAAAAGATAGGTCAACCAGACAAAAACTTAGCAAAGAAATAACAGAACTGAACCAGAGCTTGAAACAAATGGACTTCGGGGACATATACAGAGAGTTCCAAGAAAATACAGCTGAATACACATTTTTCTCAGATGCACATGGATCATTTTCAAAAATAGACCACCTACTGGTCCATAGGTAATGCTTAAGTATATGTACAAATGCAGAAATTATCCCATGCCCATTATCTGACCACAGTGCAATGAAACTGGAAACAAATGACAAAAGAAACCAGAAAAAAACCTTAAATACATTGAAATTAAATGAAAACCTACTTAGCAACCAATGGGTCACACAAGAAATTAAACAAGAAGTTGAACAATATCTACAATTCCATGAAAATTCAAGCACAACTTATGAGAATTTATGGGATATGATGAAATCAGTTCTCAGAGGGAAATTCCTGGCTGTGAACTCACACATTAGGGAAACAGAATGGGAACAAATAAATACCCTAAGGCTGCACATTCAACAATTAGAAAAGGAAGCGCTAACAAAACCCAGAGCCCAAACACGGGAAAAATAGTAAAGATTAGAGCAGAATTTAATGGAAATGAGGTGAAGAAAACAATTCAAAGAACTAAAAAGGAAAAGCTGGATCTTTGAAGGTCTAAATAAAATTGATAAGCCAATAGCTAAACTCATCAAAAAGAGGAAAGAAAAAATTCAAATAAAAGCAATAAGAAATGAAAAGGGT
>NW_004525070.1:54977-56337 GCF_000260255.1 Octodon degus
GCAAGCCTTTATATTGAAGTGGATGCCACTTGAACATATACTCATAAGTGAAATAAACCAGACACACATGTGTAAATATCATATAGTTTCCCTAGTCTAAGAACTGAAAAGAAGAAATACAAATAGAAAGGAATAATACAAGTGAGAGGAAAGCAGGATCTTGAGGACTAACTAATCAAGAGAGGAAAAGGAGAAGAGTAAGGAAACATGAATAAGTAAAGCCATACAGTTGTATGTAGAAGATAGGTAAGGCAATGATCCTGAGAATCTTCACAAGATTTTTTAATATACCATTCAATTGGAAAGATTCTCACCCTGACTCACTATATATACTGATACCTGTGAACTAAGTAACTACATTGCAGATAGTAATCTGTAACAGTAGTTTCATGCTTGGAGTGCCTCTCATTCTGGTCTTCTGAATATGGTCTGCTTCTCATGACATGCCAGAAGCTGCTATTCTGTCTCTCCGGTAGATAAATGTTCAAAAAGTAGGAGGTGGTGAATGAAGGAAAGAGACGGGAAAATGAATACTGTGGGACTGTCCTGCTTCAAGTTTGCATATGGTTAGTGTTGTGGACTTAGGTGTTAACAAAAGAATTGTATAATTTTATGCCTGTTTTTTAAAATATATTTTAATTTTTAAATGTTTTTTCATCATATTCTGTAGGTTCTTGAAATTTAACATATCAATACTTGATAAAAAATTCCTGTTCCATGTTACAATTAAGATGTTTGATATGCAGACAGATACTGAGGTTAAGCTTAATACCTAAGTTTTTTCGATAATAACAATAAGCTTGTCTTCTAGATAGTTAACAACTTAAGTTTGAAGACCAAAATTAGAGAAAGAGGAGAGCTGCAGCAAGGAAAGCCAACATTTTGGCCCTAAGCTTCTAAGGTCAATTAAGACTCAGGACACATGAGAACTTGTACTGTAACATCATGTAACTAGGTTGTCTCCCAAAATTTCTGATCAAGGAGATTATGGGCCAAAGAGGAAAGTGATCGATGATGTAGAGTGTGCCTAAGGAGCATCACATGGAGAGAAAAAACTCTCTCAGATTTTCACAGAGAGCACATTGGCCAATCAATGGGCATGAGTCATCCACATAGCTGACATTGAAAAAGGTTCTACAATCTGAGGTACAGGATCTCAGGATAAATCCTGAGGGGATTTCACTCACCTTCTCATACCGAAAAGTTACCACTCTTGTTGCATTGGTCGTGCTTTAACTTGCTCTTAAACATCCAGTAGAAAAGTATGAAGATGGAGTACCAGCCCAGGTGCAGCGTGGGCCGGACCCGCTCCCAGCACCTCGGGCCGCCCCCCACCACTCCGCAGTGCCTCCCCCACCCC
>NW_004525070.1:75093-77911 GCF_000260255.1 Octodon degus
AATATTTTGCTGAGTTTACACACCTATAATATTCAAATAACAGAAGTTAACAAAAAAAAGGGTACACAGATGAATATCCATTTTGTATCTGTGTATTCAAAGTGGTTAGGACAGATACATAGTTACATTCCCTTAATAAATAGAGTGATTTGTTCTAATGGTGCTTGTAAATAGGATATCAAGTCCTCATCTTGTACAGCAATTAACCACTAAGAAGAATGTATTCAGTGTGTTAATTATTGAAACTGGCCTAGCGATTTGATTTCAAACTGTCCATTGCTATTTGTTTATAAATAAAATTATGAAAAAAAGAGAAACAATACCTTTTACAAAAGCATCAGAGACAATGAAATACCTTGGAATTAAAGAAACTAAATAAGTCAAAGATCTTTTCAATCAAAATTACAGTACTCTGAAAAAAAGAGATCATAGAGGATTTCAGAAAATGGAAAGATATTCCATGCTCCTGAAGAGGAAGAAACAACATTGTGAAGATGGCCATACTCCCAAAATTGCTGTACAGATTTTACGCAGTACCTATCAGAATACCACCAACATACCTCACAGACATAGAGAAATCATTCCTAAAATTTATCTGGAACTGGAGAAGACCTAGAATAGCAAAGTCAGTTCTAGGTAATAAAGACAAGGAAGGAGGCATTACAATTCCTGACTTTAAATTATACTACAAGGCTACTGTGATAAAATCAGATTGTTACTGGCATCAAAATAGACCTGAGGATCAATGGAATAGTCTAGAAGACACGGAAGCCCTTACGAACACACTCAGCCACCTTATCTTTGATAAAGGGGCCAAACATACTCACTGGAAGAAAGATAGCTGCTTTAGCAAATGGTGTTGGAAAAACTGGCTCTCTACATGCCAAAAATTCAAACTTGACCCAGGTCTATCACCATGCAATAAACTAAATTCTAAATGGATTAACGATCTAAACATTACAGCAGAGACACTAAATCTCCTGGAAAAGAAAGTAGGAGAAACTCTTAAAGATATATTGGTAGGCAAAGAGTTCATGGACAGAAATCAAATCACATGGGAAACAGCTGAAAGAATTACCAACTGGGACATGCTCTTACTGAGTTTTTTCACGTCAAAAGGAATTACCAACAAAGTGAAATGTCAACCCACAAATTTGGAAAAAATCATGACAAAAAAGTAGTCAGACAAAGGTCTGCTCTCTACAATCCAGAAAGAACTAAAAAACACTAGGGCCCAAAATTTAAAGACCGAATCCTGAAATGGGCATCCGAGATGAACACACACTTCTCAGAGTAAGAAATTAAAGAAGCGAATAAATATATGAAAAAATGCTCCACATCACTAGCCATTCGTGAAATGCAAATTTAAACTACAAAGAGATATCATCTCACCCCAGAAAGAATGGCTATCATAAAGAAATCAAACGCAACAAATGTTGGAGAGTATGTGGGGGAAAAGGGACCCTTCTCCACTGCTGGTGGGAATGTAGACCGGTGCAACAGTTATGGAAATCAGTATGGAGACTCCTTAGAAAACTTGGACTGGAAATCCCCTTTAAACCAGCTATTCCGCTACTGGGAATTTTCCCAGAGGATCTGAAAATATCATATCATAGTGATATATGTATTCCTATGTTTATAGCAGTACAATTTGTGATAGCCAAATCTTGGAAACAATCAAGATGCCCATCACCTGAGGAATGGTTGAAAAAGGTGTGGTATTTTTACACAATGGAGTATTATTCACCTATTAAGAATGATAAACTGCAAGCCTTTATATTGAAGTGGATGCCACTTGAACATATACTCATAAGTGAAATAAACCAGAAACACATTTGTAAATATTTTATAGTCTCCCTAGTATAAGAACTCAAAAGAAGAAATACAAAGAGAGACATAATACAAGTACAAGGAAAGCAGGATCTCAAGGACTTAATTAATCAAGAGAGGGAAAGAAGAGGAGCTAGGAAACATGACAATATCAAACCATACATTTGTATGTAGAAGATGAGCAAGACAATGATCCTGAGAATCTTCAGAAGATTCTTTAATCTAGAAGTTATTGGGAATGATTCTCACCCTGACTAACTATATATACTGATACCTGTGAACTAAGCTACTGCACTGCAGATGGTAATCTGTAATAGTAGTTTCGTGCTTGGAGTGCCTGTCATTCTGGTCTACTGATCATGGGCTGCTTGTCATTACATGCCAGTTGCTGCTATGATGTCTCTCAGTTAGACAGTTGTTCAAGAACAAGGGAGTGGTGAAGGAAAGCAAGAAACAGGAAAAGGAATATCGTGAGACTGTTCTGCTTCAAGGTTGCATATGGTGAGATTTTTGGACTTATGTGCAAGCATGAGAAGGGTATAATTCTTTATGCCTATTTTTAAAACATATTCAAATTTAAAATTTTTATCATATTCTGTAGGGACTTAAAGTTCAATATATCAATACTAGATGAAAAATACCTGTTCCATATTATGCCTAAGGTGTTTGATATGCAGAAAGATAGTGAGGTTAAGCTTCACAGCCTAATTTGTTCAGTAGTAACAACAAGCTTGTCCTCTGGATGGTTAACAACCTAAGTATGCAGACCAAAATTAGAGAAAAAGGAGGGCTGCAAGGAAAGCCAACATTTTGGCCCTAGCTTTCTAATGTCAATTAAGACTCAGGACATATGAGAACTTGTAGTCTAAAGTTATGTAACTCCGTAGTGTCACAAATTTTCTGATCAAGGAGATTATGGGGCCAAAGAGGAAAGTGATTGATGATGTAGAGTGTGCCTAAGGAGAGTCACATGGAGAGAAAACATTCT
>NW_004525070.1:80470-80993 GCF_000260255.1 Octodon degus
AGGTGTTCTATCGGCATCTAAATATTATAGATGCATAAATTCAGCAAAACAATCCAATATAGTACAGTAGTCCACAATAGAAGTGGGTTGTCCACAAAAGTTGTTGACTAGAGTCTTTTACAGCTGAGCATATTAATATGGCTTCATTTTTATACTTTTCTGCCTGATGTTTAAGACCAAGTTAAAGCAAGGCCTATACAACAAGAAATGTAACTTTTGTATATGCCAAGGTCAGTCAAATCCCATCAGGGTTTGTCCTTAAACCCTGTATTACAGTTTGTAGATCCTTTCTCAGTGTCAGGCATGTGGATGAGTCATGGCCAATGCTTGACCAATTTGCTCTCTGTTAAAGGCTGAGACAAAGTTTTCTCTCCATGTGACTCTCCTTAGACACACTATATATTATCAATCACATTCCTCTGTGGCTCCATAATCTCCTTGATCAGAAAATTTGGTTTGCAACTGAGTTACATGATGTTACAGTACAGGTTCTATGTCCTGAGTCTTCACTGACCTTGAAAGG
>NW_004525070.1:81093-88233 GCF_000260255.1 Octodon degus
ATTTCACTGAGTTTATCTGGCCCAAAAGCTGCAACTCTTGTTGTATAGGTCCTGATTTACCTTGGTCTTAACCATCCAGAAGAAAAGTATAAAAATGAAATATCAGATGTAAAGCCATGCTGTTATGTCGAGCTGTGGGGGACTCAGGTCAACAATTTCTGATATTGCCAGTGAAGCAGAAGACCCAATACTATTATGGGATACTGGACTCTTTTACAATATTTTGCTGAGTTTACACACCTATAATAGTCAAATAACGGAACTTAACAAAAACAGGGTATACAGATGAATGTCCATTTTTTATCTGTGTATTCAAACCGTTGGGATAGATATATCATTACATTTTGTTAATGAATAGAATGATTTGTTCTAATTGTGTTTGTAAATAGGATCTCAAGTCCGCATCTTGTACAGCAATTAACCACTAAGAAGAATGTTTGCAGTGTGTTAATTATTGAAACTGTCCTACCGATAAAATAAATGAATGTTTGCTTAGTATTTGTGAGGCCCTAGCCAGATTTCTAGAATAGCAAACCACACAGAAAAGCAAAACAAAACACACCCAAACCTAGATTCTTCAAAATTTTAATATGGAATTTTTACACAACCGAGGAGTATCCCTGTAGATTTATACATTCCCCACATATATTCATACATCAACTTGTACATACATGCATACTGCAGCATTATACATATCAACTAATGGGAGAAAAACCTAAAGGCTCATCGTAGATTGAGGAGTAAATGAACAGTGCTGTTCACATACAGTACAATAAAGAGATGGAGTGTTAGGTGAAATAAATCAGACACAGAAAAATAATTATTCATGTTCTAACTTACATATGAAAACTATAGTTTATCCCAAAGAAATGGAGAATCAAAAACTGACTAACAGAACCTGGAAAGGTATGGATAATTCAGGATCAGAGAAAGAATGGATAACAGGTACAGAGGCACAATTGAATAAAAGGAGTAACCTCTAATGCTCTGCAGCCAAAAAATGTAGACATGGTAGGAAGCAACTAATTGAAATTGCAAAATAGTTGGCAGGAAGGATTTTCAGTGTTGTCAGCAGAAAGAAATGACATGTATTTAATATGTCAGTTACACTGATCTCATTGGTACACCTTATACACATATGTTGAAATGAAGCAGTGCACCCCACACATACACACAACTAATTTGGGTTGCTTAAAAATACTAATAAAAATGAAAGCAGCATTGATGAATGCTGAAGCTCCGAAAAAATATTTATATCTGGGATAAGAATTTTATAATGAGAAAAGTTTTATTTGAGATCTCAGTTTTGGAAGTTTCAGTCCATTACTTGTTGGCTCTTGTTGGGGATTTATAATAAGGCAGCACTTCATGGTTATTGCACATGAAAAAATAAATAAATAAAAAACAAAACACCTCATTTCACATCCAGAAAGAAACTGGAAGACTACAAATCTGTTCAAGAACACACCACCAGTGACCCAAACTTCCCACTAAACCCTGCCTATTTAAGATTCCACAGCCTCCAAGTAGCATTAAGCTGAAAACAAAGACTTTAACACAGAGGCTTTAGGAGGACATTCCAGATACAAAAAATAGTAGCGGGTAAAAAAACAAACAAAAATTTACTGTTTGAAAGCAAGCATTTTATAACATATGTGCACATCGCTGACATCTTTAATGTCCTTCAATAAATAGTAATATATGTCCTCGATCACAAAAGCCATCTTCCTGCCTCTTTTATCCAACAACCTTCAAACTCCCAGGCACAGTTCTGAGTATGTGATAAACACTGAATCTTTATGTTGCCTCCTCCAAGTTAAGATGTTTATTACTCTGTTTATATGAGAGCTTGTTCATGTGCAGCAAGATTGAATGACTATCCAAAATTCACACAGCTGGCAAATTACAGAACTGAGATTTGCATTCAAGTGTTAAAGTTACAAATTGCTTGATTTTTATAATTTTACACCAGCATTCATATGCCAGTATTTAAAATGTGGTCACTCTTTGATACACAAAAGTTATTTACCTGTCCTATTTTGTTAAATCAACATGCATACTAAACATTCTAAAGAAATTATAGAAGTTGTCTATGGAAGAAAGATAAAAGAAATTACTCAAATTTCAGTGTTTAGAAAGTGCCAATGTGTTCCCTTTTTTCACTTGTGAATAACTATCCATTCATTTTTTTATCCTTCCATCATCCATGTGCACATTTTTTGTAATTATACAAATGTACTTCAATTATAATCTTACTTAAAACCATATTTGCCATTTGATTGTTTGCACAGGGTGTTCTTTGAATATCATTCAAGAATTTTTTTTTGATTAAGTATCTAGTTCAGCTTGATACTGACTGTTAGGAAATGTGCCAGTGTAGTTTTCCTGATAGCCTAAAAAGATTTTAAGTATATGGTTCCTTCACAGGGAGAAATATATAATCAATGAATGTCTTCCCAAGAAGAAATTTTGAATGCATGTTTATAAAGAAAATGTTTAAAAAGTAAAAAAGAAGGATGCTGCACAATATACATCCTGTGATTTTATGTTTCAATATTTTAAAAGAACAACTGAAATAAAAGTACATTTGGAAGTTCTATTTTTATCAATCCTCTTGTAGGTATTTGTTATACCAAACTCAAATATGAACTGATCCATTAAGAAAATATGAAATGTTTGAAATCATGGAAATATAGGGAATACAGTTAGTCTGCAATCTTTTCAGATCTCCAGATTCTCCTTCTGAAGGGGAAAATGTAATAAGAACCCATTGTAAATGATGAAAACTAGAACACTAAACTATGAGTACAGATATAGTCTCTAAAGTAACTTATATGTTTAATATTTTTCCTATAGGGAGCATATATGCTGATGTTTTTAGTGGAGAGATTCAATTATTATTTGGGCAAACACATGACCATAATGTACAAAACATTCTGTGTACTGCAACTACTACAAAGGACTAGACTGTTTTCTAATGTTTTATAAAAATGTGGAGATAGGCTTATAAACAGACTATCAGCTAATATCCTATACTTATAAAAGAACAAGAGACTTCAGAACTTTCCTCAGAAATGTAGTGATGTCTATGAGCTTAAAAAAAAAACCTGAAGGTCCTGTGCGAACAGGCAGAGTATACATTTTTATCATGAAGGTTATATAAAATCAACTAAGAATCTTAAAGAAGGGAGGCCTCTTAATCAAATATGAACTTCAGTACATTTAACCAGATTTAAGGCTACAGTAAGGAAAGGCAGTAAGTGAGAAGGTATGGTGGCATTTGGAAGTACTATTCAGAGGTTGTGCAATAATCAATCAAGGTGAAATATTAGGAATGGTTGAACTCAGACCATATAATGGACAGAACGTGAATGAGTATGGAAATATCCAGGAAGCTATATTTGTTTAGACCTAAAATATCCCCCAAAAGTCTCATGCATTCATATGTGGGCCTGTACCAATGAGGTATGTCACAGGAGTGTGGCCTAGAAGGATGCATTGTCTTTGGATCATTCCTTCTTTCTTTCTGATCTCAGCCTCCCACAAGGTGAGCAGCTGTCCTCCAACAGGTCTTTCCAACATGCCATTTTGTTCTTTGAAGCCAGACAGTGATGGACTTAACTTACTAGAATCTAAGCCAAATTAAACCCTACCCTTTGAAGTGGAAGATGCCTGGCATCGTGTCCCAGAGCTAGGAAATCTGAATAGCATAGAAGTCCAAGGAACAAAATTTGGGAAGAGGTTGACTTCTAGAAATGAAGAAGATTCAGACCACTGAGCAGATCTGAGTGGCCATTCAATGATACAAAAATAATGGAAGTGAATCAAACCAGGGTTGCTATCATCACAAGGAGGCAAAATATTTAATACCAACAGAAACATCAGAGTTTAAATATCAAAGAGAGAGCCAATAAAAAATGTACCTTTTAATAATTGAGTATGTATTGCTGAGGATGAGCTCAATGGGACAGACAGGAGATAATTGATATTAATAATTAGTGCAAAAACAAATTGAGAGTCTGCCCTAGGCCTACATGACTTATAGTGAGATCCCTGGCTGGCTTAAGGACAGATTAATCTTTAAGCCAATGGCCAGAGCCAAGGCTGTCAAACATTCTGTGAATTTCTGGTTTCTTAAAGCAAAATAAAGGGAAAGATGAAGAGTTAACTCATGCAAATTCAGTCTAGCTAAGTAGTAGCAATTAACAAGCAATCAGGTTATTAGGGTTACTAGTTAACCACAACCCCTACTCTTGTGTGCTTTTCCAAAAATTAGTCCTCAAATCTTGGACTTTGCATCAGCAGTTCACCTCCACCATTCCCTGCAGCCCAAGAGCAATCCCCCTAGTCAAGATTAGCACCTAATAAAAGACAAAGATATCATGCCTCATCATCCTATCTAGCTACTGGGCTTTGGCCATCCCAGTGCCCCTTGTAGATAATGTACTTGTTTTCTCTGTTGTGCGCTTTTCTCAAACCTTTGAGAAGGAGATTAGTGGTCCTACGTTAGGACCCCAGTATACATGCATGGAGTTCAATAAAGAAATGAAAGCTAATGATTGATTCAAAGGACATCAATTAATTTAACATATATAATACCTCCTTGCCAAAAATATTTCAAAGATCCACAGAGAATGCTTGGATCTGCAGATAGTACCAAAACTTATGCATGCATTTTTTTTTCCTATACACACATACTCATGATAAAGTTCACTTGGTAGGCATACTAAGAGATTAGCGAGGAAAAGGAGAAAAAATCACGGGGGAAAAATTCATGTAAGCATATATGCAAGATAACTGAAAAGATACTTTTAATTTATATCAGTTTTTTGAAAGTAGCAGTTAATGTTTAAAATTTTGACTGGTTGGCCAGCCAAATAGCTCAGCGGATTAAAGGGCCTGCAAGCAGGCACAGGGGCCAGTGGTTCTACCCCCAGGCCTGCTGTGCCAGACCCGCCTACGGGGCACAGTGAGAAGGCAATTGAGATTAGGTGTGGTGGCGCTCCTATAATCCCAACACTTGAGAGGCGGAATCACTACAAGTCCTTCGGAAGTACTGAGACCCTGAACACTCTGTAGACCCTTCCCTAAAATACAGGAAGGAACAAAAAAGAGAGAGAGACAACCTGTCTGCTGGGCCGTGGACATAGCTCAGTAGAACAAGCGCTTGCCTGGAAAGCACAGGGTCCTGAGTTCAATCCCTGGTACCGCAAAAAAAAAATAAATAAATAAAATTTTGGCCACTCAAATAGCTCAGCATAATAAAGCACCCGAAAGCAGGCCCAGGGGACAGGAGTCAGATCCCCAGGCCTCCCATACTGGCCCCACCCCTGGCGTGCACTGAGAGAGCAACTGAGACTGGGCATGGCGGTGCATGCCTGTAAGCCCAGCTGTTGGGAGGCTGTACACAGGTGGCTCACTATGAATCCGATCTGGTGGTGAGACCCTGAACATTCTGTAGACCCTTCACTAAAATACAAAAAAAAAAAAAAATTCACTAATGCTATAAGATAATATCTATAATCTAAGCAACTACATTGAAGACAACAATGTGCAATATACCAACTTCAGTTGAATACCTTTCATCCTGTTCTTTTAACAGTACATCATCTTTAATATCTTCTCTATTATTATTATTGTTATCATACTCTCTTTAAAATAAATTTATAAAAAAGTACAAAGGACAAGAAAAAAATAGCATTTACTGAAAGGAAGAGTAAATGTCTAATTGTTTGATCAACATTACATGTCTATATTTGGTAGTGTGAGCAACAAATTTGATGATAACAATACATAAGACCAACCTTTAATATTCCATTCTTATTCTGAAATTCTATACCATTTGTTCTGTCTTATATTGCTTTATTTCTGTCTTTGTTCTTATTATTTGTTCTAGTTTTTGCATGTATATTTCCTCTTTAGAATAAAAAAATGAGATTCACAATAATTGTTCATATTGTGGAACAAAAGCAACATCATACTAAGGTGTGAAATAGGGAGAGTCCCTCCTTCTGAGAAAGGGCAACTTAAATGCAAGCACCATGATATTCTAACAACTGATCAAATAAAAAAAAGTCTATTAAGGAACTATGGTGAATAGTAGATATAATGTAGTTACACAAGACAAAGGTCTAGTTCTGCTGACAACCCAATACTATTATGGACTATTGGACTATATTGGATTATTTTGCTGAACGCAAGTACCTACAATATTTGAACTGGAAGAAGTATGAAATGGTCCTTTCAAGATGTCTCCAAATACAGCTTCACAAACAGGAATGGAACACCCATCTCTGACAAAACAAAACAAAAGAAGAGGATATACATAGAGGAATACTTTTTAGTGAAAATGAAATATATATGTATATGCAAAATAGGATAGATATACAGCTACTTTCTCAGTTCAATGAGACAAAATTTTTATACTAATGTTCCATAGATTAGTAACCATTTATGCATCTTGTCCTCTGAATAACTACTATAAAGACAACAATATGGAACTTATTAATTATTGTAACTGTCCTACTAACATGTTTTGAAACTTTAATTATTATTTTACTTTCTAATTAAAATGAATGAAATTTTTTTTAAACAAAGGTCTAATTCACCTCTGAAGGAAAAAGGAGATAAATAGAATGATATTTCATGATGGTTCTGAGAATACAAAAAATTTAAAACACAAATTATTTATTTCTAGAATTTTTCATTTAATTATTTTGATCCATTAATGACTAGGAAATTGTAGACAGCAAAAAGTAAGGTGTGGTTAATGAATGTCTGCCAAAGGAGTACACAAGATCACCTAGTAAAGAAATGCACCAAGAACTAAAAGCACTAGGGCCTCAAAATTTAAACACCCAGTTCAGAAATGGGAAGCTGAGATGAACACACAATTCCCAGAGGAGAAAATTAAAGAAGCAAATAAATATATGAAAAAATGCTCCACATAACTAGCCATCCATGAAATGCAAATAAAAACAACACGGAGATATAATCTCACCCCAGAAAGAATGGCTATCATAAAGAAATGAAAAAACAACAAAAGTTGGAGAGGCTGTGGGGAAAAAGGAACCCTTCTCCACTGCTGGTGGGAGTGTAGACTGGTGCAACCATTATGGAAATCAGTATGGAGACTCCTTA
>NW_004525070.1:96758-101535 GCF_000260255.1 Octodon degus
CTCCAAAAAAATCTTTCTCCCATTAAGTATAAAAATAAAGTATAAGAAGTAAAGCCATGGTGTCATGTTCAGCTGTAGGGAACCTTGTCACCAATTTCTGACACTGCCAGTCAAGTGGAAGACCCAATACTATTATGGACTACTGGACTCTTTTAGAATATTTTGCTGAGTTAACACACCTATAATATTCAAATGATGGAAGTAAACAAAAAATGGGATACAGATGAATGTCCATTTTGTGTCTGTGTACTCAAAATTGTTAGGATAGATATATAGTTGTATTCTCTTAATGAATAGAGGGATTTGTTCGAATAGTGTTTATAAATAGGATATCATGTCCATATCTTCTACAGCAATTAACCACTAGGAAGAATGTATGCAATGTGTTAATTACTGGAACCGTCCTACCAATTTGATTTGAAACTCTCTCATTGCTATTTGTTTCTCTATAAAATTATGGGGGAAAAAAGACCTTTTGCTTGTGAGACAGTGTGATAATAATTGGTATTCATAACAAGAAGTATTTGTTTAGAAGACCAGAATGACAGACAATGCAAGTGTGACCCTTCTAATACACATTGCTGTCTTCAGTGAAGTTGCTTGGTTCATATGTATCAGCATACATAGTAGTTCAGGTTGAGAATCCGACCAATTAACTGTTAGTTTCAAAACCCTGCTGTTTCTCAGGATCGTTGCATTGCCCAGCTTGTGCATGCAAGTGTATGGCTTTGTTCCTGTCCTGTTTCCCAGATTTTATCCTTACCCTCTCCTCATTGTTCAGTCCTTAAGTTTTCAGGTTCCTTTCACTTGTGTTATGCCTTTAAATTTGTATTACTTCTTTTACTTTCGGATAGTAGGGAGACTATATGACATTTATACATGTGGGTCTGGTTTATTTCACTTATAAATATATCTTCAAGTGGCATCCAATTAAATATAAATACTTCAAGTTTATCATTTTTATAGCTGAGTAATACTCCATTATATAAAAATACCACATCTTTTTCAAACATTCCTCATGAGATGGGCATCTTGGTTGTTTCCAAGATTTGGTTATCAAATTTATACTGCTATAAACACAGGTACACATATATCATTATGATATGATGTTTTCCATTCTCCAGGAAAATTCCCAGTAGAGAGATATTTGGCTTGACTGGGATTTCCAGTCCTAGCTTTTTAGGGAATCTCCACTCTGATTTCCATAATGGTTGCACAAGTCTACATTCCCACCAGCAGTGAAGAAGGGTTCCCCTTTCTCCACAACCTCTCCAACTTTTGTTGTCAGTTGATTTCATGATAGCCATTCTTTCTGGGGTGAGATGCTATCTCAGTGTTATTTTAATTTGCATTTCATGGATGGTTAGTGATGTGGAGCATTTTTTCATATATTTATTCACTTCTTTAATTTCATCCTTTGAGAAGTGTGTTTTTATCTCGGATGCCCATTTCTGGACTGGGTCTTTAAATTTAGGGGTACTAATGTACTTTCATTCTTTATAAATTCTAGAGAGCAGACCTTTGTGTAAGTGCTTATTAGTCAAGATTTTTTCACAATGTGTGGGTTGTCTTTTGACTTTGTTGGTAATTTCTTTTGACTTACAAAATCTTCTCAATGAGAGTTGTTCCCAGTTGTCAATTCTTTCAAGTGTTAACCATGCAATTGGAGTTCTTGTTCATGAACTCTTTGCCTACCTCTATGTCTTCAAGAGTTTCTCCTACTTTATTTTCCAGGAGATTTAGTATTTCTGTTTTAATGTTTAGATCTTTAATCCATTTTGAATTTAGCTTACTGCATAGAGATAGACCTGGTCAAGTTTCTGTTTTTGGCATGTAGAGAGCCAGTTTTTCCAGCACCATTTCTTAAAGAGACTATCTTTCTTCCAGTAAGCATGTTTGGCCCCTTTGTCAAAGATCTGGTGGCTGGGTGTGTTCATAGAGGGCTCTGCATCTTCTAATCTATTCCATTGATCCTCATGTTTATTTTGTTGCCAGTACCATGCTAATTTTATCACAGTAGCTTTGTATTATATTTTTAAGTCAGGAATTGTAATGCCTCCTGCCTTGTCTTTGTTGGCCAGGATTGCCTTTGCTATTCTAGGTCTTTTCTGGTTCCAAATAAATTTTAGGAATGACTTTCTAGGCCTGGGATGTATGTTGGTGTTAGTTTGATAAGGATTGCATTAAATCTGTACAATAATTTTGGGAGTATGGACATCTTCACAATGTTGGTTCTTCTTAATATACACCAATCTTAAGTGGCTCCCATGAACATATTCCACATTAAATATTCTAGTTCTAGAGATTCATAAATTACAGCAACTCTAGAGACCAGAGACAATGGCCAGTGAGAAAAGGGACTTCATGTGCTTACAATGAATGGAAAGACTGGGAACTCACTTAGATCTATATGAATGTGACTAACAACCACAATTATTTTCTCACAAGATCTTAATAATTCATCTTGTAAAAGATGTTAAGTTTGTCTGGAGTAAAAGTTATTTCTACTCAATAGACAAATTATTTATAAACTTTTGGGAAAGACTCCCCAAAGATAAATGCATTCATGGATTGTACAGCAGTAGCTTTGCCTTTTGACTAATCTTAGTGATAAAAATTATAATCTTAATGGCTGGCCACATAGCTCAGTGGACTAAAGCACCTGCTTATGCAGAGCACAGAGTCCATGGTTCAATCCCTGGCATGCATTGCTGGCCCCTCTCCATGAAGCAAGCTGATATGACAATTGAGAATAGGCATGGTAGCACATATTTGTAATCCCAGCATTTGGGAGGCTGAAAATTAGAGGATCACTGCTAGTCTAATCTGTGTAGTTAGACCCTGCCCTAGATACATAAAGTAATTATAAGCTTAACACATTATTTTTTGAGACAAAACTAAATACCAAAGAAATCCACAGGCAGAGCTGAAAGCTACTTACTAATATTTCAACGAATCCTATTCGTAGATGATTAGTAGGACTATTACTAAATTAAGGACACCAGAACCTTATAATTTCAAACAAAATATGTATAAATTCATAATCATAAGGACAAAGTGTCAGGCATCCTTTGATGTCAGGTGCCAGAAAATATTTGAAAGTCCTCCATGTACTGAATAGTTTAGGGACAACAATCTTTAATTTGACAGTAGCAACTTTTCAAGATTCCTCCTCTAGACTTCAAAAGAATTCTTCCTTCATATGTTTTTACGTTTATGTTTAATCCTTTGATCTTACTATTTTAATAACATACTGAGTGGTATTTCTGGATATTGCATTATAATTGATTAATTGGAAAGAATCTGCTTGAAGCCTACTATTAGTATCTGCAAAATGAGTCCTAACAGAAAAACATAAAAATATAATATTATGTTTTTCACACAGGTATAGCTAAAATTGCCATATAAAGCTTTGCTTAACTTAGCTTTCAGCAAATTAATGTTTGCAAAAGATATTGTTTTTAAATATGAATATGTTATATTATTGTATCCTATCTTAGGCTATAGTTACTATTTTGAACTATGAAGTGGTCACTAAATCTAGTATATCTGATGAGCAAAGAAAAGACTTCTAAGAGGAAAAATAGAAATTTTGAGGGAAGGCAAAAACAAATGAAGAAAAAAATTTACAGCATAACAAGGGGATGGACAATAGATCTCACAGGCTGAACAATGTCAAAGAAATTAACATATTGAATCCCCAATGTGATTGTGTGTGGAGATAAGACCTTTATGGAGGTATAAGTCAACTTTGATCAAAAATGAGTTGTCTTAATCCAATGGAACATGTCCTGTTAAGGAGAAGAGAGTTGCAGCCTGCTTATTCTCTACTATGCTGCAAGCACACACAAAGCAATGAAACTGTGAGAATATAACAAGGCAGGACTCTATGCACTGGAAAGAAAAGCCTCAAGAGGGACTAAAGCTGCTACACCTTGCTCTTGGTCATCAACCTTGATAAGTGTGACCAAAAGTTCTTGACTAAATCTCTCATTTTGTGTCAGACTGTCTGCAGTTCAAGCAAATGAGGAACAATTCTAAAAATCACAAACACATTGCTAAAAACCAACTTCTAACTAAAGAGATCTTCATAACAACAAATTCTCCACACTCTTTTTGATCTCAACATTCAGCACCAAAAAAGAGAAAATATATACAGAAAAGACAAGACAACAAACAGCTCCAAAGTCTCTCATCTCTCTCTCAAAGCAGATCCAAATGTCAGTGGTGAAAATGAAAGCAAACTTCATGTAGTGGATAATGTGAAATTATTAAAAAAAAGTTCAGTGACTCCAAAGAGAATATAACCAAGAAGGTAATGGAACTAATATAAAAATGATCAATTTAAATATGAGGGAAACAAATAACAACTTAGAAGAATAGACCAAAATTGGTCAAAACATGATTGAAAAACTCATAAAATATATAAACTCTACAGAAAGGTGAGAGACAGAAATTTCAGAGATAAAGATTTGTAAAACTTGTGACTTGGAGAAATGGACAATGTGAAGACAAATAAATCAAAGACATGATGGAAAGATCTCAAATAATTACACAGAGAAGGATTAAAGATAGATAACAAGAAATCATCCACGAGTTACTACATGATACTAAAAAGATTAAACAGGTTAATTGGATTCAGAGAAAAATAAGAGGATAGCAGAAATTAACTTTAAAATTATCATAAAGACCCCCCACCCAGCCCGCTGAGTAGGAATTTCTGCCGAGTTCTGGGAACCCCCAGACCCAGTCCTAGCCCAGGTCCAGTTGAGTGTGC
>NW_004525070.1:109247-110551 GCF_000260255.1 Octodon degus
ATGAATTTTTTAATGGATTTCCTCACAGTATGAATAAAAATCAATGCAAAATAAAAAATAGAATGATAAACTCGAAGCCTTTACATTGAAGTGGATGCCACTTGAACATATGCTCGTAAGTGAAATAAACCAGACACACATGTGTAAATATCGTATAGTTTCCCTAATATAAGAACTCAAAAGAAGAAATACAAATAGAAAGCTATAATACAAGTAAAATGGAAGCAGGATCTTGAGGACTAACTAACCAAGAGAGGGAAAGGAGAAGAGTTAGGAAACATGACAATGTCAACGTACAGCTTTATGTAGGGAAGATGGGCAAGGCAAAGATCCTGAGAATCTCCAGAGGATTTTTTAATCTAGCAGTTAGTTGGAAAGATTCTCACCCTGCCTAACTATATATACTGATTCATGTGAACTAAGCAACTGCACTGCAGATGGTAATCTGTAATAGTAGTTTCATGTTTGGAGTGCCTGTCATTCTAGTCTACTGATTATGGGCTGCTTGTCATGACATGCCAGTTGCTGCTATAAAGTCTCTCGGGTAGATGGTTGTTCAAAAAGAAGAGGGTGGTGAATGAAGGCAAAAGACAGGAAAATGAATATTGTGGGACTGTTCTGCTTTAAGGTTGTATATGGTGAGATTGTTGGACTTATGTGTAAACATAAAAAGTATATAATTCTTTACACCTATTTTTTAAAATATTCTAATTTTTAAATGTTTTTTATCATATTCTGTAGGGACTTAAAGTGCAACATATCAATACTTGATGAAAAATACCTGTTCCGTATTATGTCTAAGATGTTTGATATGCAGACAGTTAGTGAGGTTAAGCTTTACAGCCTAAGTTGTATGGTAATAACAAGCTTGTCTTCTGGATGGTTAACAACCTACGTTTGCAGACGAAAATTAGATGAAAAGGAGGGCTGCAAGGAAAGCCAACATTTTATCCCTAGCCTTCCAAGGTCAAGTAAGACTGAGGACATATGAGAACTTGTACTATAACTTCATTTGACTCGGCATTTTCCCAAATTTTTTGATCAAGAAGATTATGGGGCCAAAGAGGAAAGTGATCGATGATGTAGAGTGTGTCTAAGAAGAGTCACATGGAGAGAAAACATTCTCTTAGGCTTTCACACAGAACACATTGGCCAAGCAATGGCCATGACTCATCCACATGATTGACACTCACAAACATTCTAAGGTACAGGTTGTCAGGATAAATCCTGAGGGGATTTCACTGACCTTATCAGACCCAAAAGCTACAACTCTTGTTGCATAGGTCCTGCTTTACCTTGGTCTT
>NW_004525070.1:110651-112248 GCF_000260255.1 Octodon degus
ATGAGGTAGATTTTATAAATAAAATAAATCACATTTGGAGTAATCTGCATTTCCCATAAAGTCTACTTCTAATGAAGATGATGATAATTTGATGTATCCTATGTTTACTTTAAGGCATTTTTATGTTCTTAGAAATACAAAAAATAAAAAATAAATATAAAACCAGTCATGCCACTTCTGCTAGGGTTGCCATTGTAGAAAAGATGAGAAGCTGAAAGAGTATTTTGTATATTTCAGGCCCTCTACACTGATCTGCATCTCTGTCCTTTTATGCCGTTTTGCTTTGTTTTGTTTGAGACAGATTTTCACTAAATTTCCAAGCTAGACTCAAAACAAAAAAGAAAAAGAGAAATAAAAAATTGAACTTAAGGATTAAACAATGAACAAGAATGAAAAGAGAAAAGATAAGTAAATGTAGTGGAAAAACATTCAAGTATATATCCAGGATGGTTGAGGTAATTGTACTAAAAATTTCCATCAGTTCTTTAAAATATATCAGTTAATATATAGAATTTTTGACTTGACTAAGTGTATGCTGATATCTGTGACCTAAACAAATACATTGGGGACAGCAATGTGTAATACAAAAACCATGCTTTAATATATGTCATCTTGGTCTTTCAAATGTGTACCATTTCTAATTTCAAATCAATTATTACTATACTGTCTATAAAACAATTTAATAAAAAGTAAAATAAAAAGACAAGAACAAAAATTTAACGTTTCTTTAAACTATGTGGTAATATGCAACCATATGACCAATCTTACATAACTATGTATGTTAGTCTGAGAAACTAAATGACAACATATTTACATAACAGGAATGGCTTCTATCAATACTCCTATTCAGTATAGTTCTGGGATCATTACCTACAGTCATTAGAAAAGAGGGAGAAATAAAAGGAATAAGAAATAAGTAAAGAAGAAGTTAAACTGTCATTATTTGCAAATGATATGATACTCCACTTGGAACACCCAAAAACCCCACCAAGAATCTCCTAAAATTAATAAACAGATTAAGTTGCATAGCAGGTTACAAAGTCAATACCCAAAATTCAACAGCACTCCTCTATACAGATAACAACACACAGAGAGAAATTAGAGAAACAATACACTTCACAATGGAACTCCCAAAAATGAAATAACCAGTAATTACTCTAAGGTTAGATTTAATGCTAAAAATAGATAACATGTCAACTATTGTTAATCAGCTACTCTTGCTCTGAAAATCTGTAACATATGTATTGTTATATGTTGCCCTGTTTCTGTCTTTGTTTCTAATTTTTGTTCTTGTTTTGCTTGTACTTTTAAAAATAAAATTAAACAAAAAGAAAAGAAAAATGCACTAAGGATTTAGAGAATATATTAACAGTATTTTAGAAAATAGCCATACAAGTAACTTACCCCCGTAATCAAGAATTTTCACTGGGGAGGTGGCTCAGTAGAATAAGCTCTTGCCTGGCAAGTGTAAGGGTGAGTTCAATCCCCAATTCCGAGAAAAAAAAAAAAAAAAAACAAAAAACCAGAATATTCACAAAAAGTATCATTGGAAAAGAAGGCTGAAACATCACAAAATTATGTTTAGCAAGCAATTCCA
>NW_004525070.1:112348-115885 GCF_000260255.1 Octodon degus
AATTTCTGACATTGCCAGTGAAGTGGAAGACCCATACTATTATGAACTGCTGAACTCTTTTGGATTATTTTGATGAGCTAACACATGTATAATATTCAAGTAATGGAACTTAACAAAAAAAGAGTATACAGATGAGTGTCCATTTTGTATCTGTGTATTCAAAGTGGTTAGGATAGATATATAGTTATATTCTCTTAATGAATAGAATGATTTGTTTTAATGCTATTTGTGGATAGGATATCATGTCCGCATCTTGTACAGCAATTAATCACTGGGAGGAATATATGCAATGTGTTAATTATTGAAACTCTCCTACCAATTTAATTTGAATCTTTCTCATTGCTATTTGTTTATCAATAAAATTTTGGAGAGAAAAGAAAAATAAAATTGCCATAATAGACTGATTCTGTTAGAATAGGACTATTTCCTGCTCTTTTCTGGAAAATTATACTAACAAATATGAACATCTATGCCATCCTTGATATAAAAGGATGAAAATGGTGACCATGACCAAAGAGGAACAGCATCCAGAACTGCACTTTGCTCCTTTCTCAGGATGAATGGAGAGAAGAAATGTGATGTTTATGCTCAAGAAATGCAGAATTTCATCCTCAGATTGTCTTCTCTCAGATTGTCTGGGTGCTGACTGATGATGACACAGGGCACCAGAAATAGGAGATATCATTGCCCAGCTCAAGAATGTGCTAGAGTACAACCCAATGAGGGGCAAATCCAACCGGGGTTTAATGGTGCTGGTAGCATTCCAGGAGCTGGTGGAGCCAAGGAAATAGGACACAGACAGTATGCAGTGGGCACTTGGCTGTAGCCTGGTGTGTAGAACTCCTGCAAGCTTTCTTCCTGGTGACAGATGGTATAATGGACTTATCCCTTACACAGAGGGGACAAATCTGCTGGTATCGAAAGCCCAGAAAAGGCTTGAATTCTGTCAAAGATGCTTTCCTTCTAGAATCCTGTATCAACCGCCTGCTGAATTTACGCTCCTGGGAGAAGCCCTACTACCTGAACCTGCTTGCTCTCTTCCTTAGATTGCCTATCAGACAGAGGTTTGGCAGACTCTGGATGTCATCACAACCCCTAATACCATGTGGATCTCAGCAAATACACTGAAGATAGGTACAGATCTATTGTCAATTATGAGACAGCTTTCTCCTCTTTCTACCTGCCTGTTGCTGCTGCCATGTACATGGCAGGCACTGATGGGCAGAAGGAGCACAACAACTCCAGAAGGAGCCTAATGAAGATGGGCGAATTCCTCCAGATGCAGGAGGATTTTCTGGACCTCTTTGGCGACCTCAATATGACAGGAAAGATTGGCACCGACATCCAGGATAATGCAGTTGACTGGTGGTTCAGTGTCTGCAGTGAGCCACTCTGGAGCAGCGCCACATCTTAGAGGAGAATTATGAGCCAGAGAACATGGAAAAGTAACCAGGGTGAAGGCGTTGTATGAGGAGCTGGATCTGCCAGCTGTGTGTGCACAGTATGATGAAGACAGCTACAACCACATCATGAACCTCATCCAGCAGTATGCTGCTCCATTCTCCTCAGCCATCTTCTTGGCACTTGCAAACAAGCTCCACAAGTGAAAAAATGACCTGGACACTACAAGAGGAGGGAGGGTCTCTGTAAATTATTGTGTAACTCTGAAAAAAAGGGAAAGAAAGAAAATGGTGACATTATGTAGGACCTTTATTGTGACATTTTTGGGAGCCTTGGCCATAGAATTTGATTTATCCTTGTCCTTCGCATATGATTTTTCTACAATTACCTGTTGTTCAAAAGATGGTGAAAGTTTGTAAATAAAAATAAAAAGCACAACCACCACTGTTCCCAACATACTGTGCATATTCTGGTTCAACCTCAAGGAGATTGACTTTAATGCCTGCCTGGCCCAGATGTTTTTTGTCCATATGTTAACTGGGATGGAGTCTGGGGTGCTCATGCTCGTGTCTCTGGACTGCTACAAGGCCACCTGCTACCCCTTACGCTATGGCACCATCCTCACCAGTCCTGTCATTGCTAAGGCTGCTCCTGCCACCTTCTTGAGGAGTGTGGTGCTCATCATCCCATTTACTTTCCTCACCAAGCGCCTGCCTTATTGCCAGGGCAACCTCATCCCCCACACCTACTGTGACCACATGTCAGTGGCCAATGTCTCCTGTGGCAATGTCAAGGTCAATGCTATCTATGGCCTGATGGTTGCTTTATGGATTGTACATTCGACACCTGCTGTATCTCTGTGTCATACACTGTGATCCTACGGGCAGTAGTGAATTTGTCTTCAGCAGATGCTTGTCATAAAGCCTTTAGCACCTGCATATTCCATATCTGTGCTATTGTAATCACTTATGTGCTTGCCTTTTTTTTACTTTTTTCACTCACTGTTTTGTAGGGCACAATATTCTTCACCATAGACAAATCATTGTGACTAAGCTTTACCTGCTACTTCCTCCTACTATGAATCCAATAGTTTGTGGAGCCAAAACAAAGCAGATTCTGGAAAGTGTAATCAAGTTTTTACTTGGGGAAAGACAGGCTTTACCTAATGCAAATGATGCATAAAGAGATTTATTGGAGTGAGAATGTAATTAATAAATTTCTAAGGCTAGTACTAATATTGTTGAGACAAAATATCATGTCTTCATCCTATTCTCTGAATAACCAATATGAAGACAATGTGCAATGTATTTTATTGTAAATGTCCTACTAACCTGTTTTGAAACTGTTCCATTGTTATTTTATCTTCTTTCTCATTGAAATGAATAAAAATTCCTAAAAAATAAATAAAATGAAAAGCACAATAGTAAAGGAAAAAAATAAAATTAATTTGCATATCTTGAGTAAAAGAAAAAGAGGACTTCTAGAACTGCTTCAGAGTGTGGCAAGATTGATGGTGTACATATGTTAATTAAAAAAGAAGGTGGTATTTTAAAGGAATTAAGGTAATGTCTTTCACTGTAGTAATTTTTTACTTTAAACATTCAAGAGGTATGATTCAGAAACACTGCATTTAACAAGTAGGTCTACAATATTTGACTTACAATACAGTACCACCACAAGATAAAAAGTCATGTTACAATATTGGAAAAGTTTTTTGAAAAGGAAAAACAAAGCTTTTAGCGATGCACCCCTTTTTATAAATACAGATCAAAGTCAGTAAGTCAGCCCAAAGTTCCAATACCGCTTGTGTTGATCGGGTGAGAATCTGTCCTGAGTTCTCTATGTCAGCACATGGGAATGACTCATAACTGAATGGTAAAGGTGGTGTGGCATTTCCAGGCAAGGAGACATGGGAAAGCACTGTCTAGTTCCTTGGGAACATGAATATTGTAGAAGGAAGAATGAGCTTCCTGACTATATTCACCTGAGTAAAACTCAGACGAAAGGTGCAATCTCAGCATTGTTTTAATTTTCATTTGTCAAATGATCAATGATGTTGAACATTTTTTCATATATTTACTTGCTATTTGTATTTCTCCCTCTCAGAAACGTATAGTCATCTCAGATGCCCATTTA
>NW_004525070.1:115985-118104 GCF_000260255.1 Octodon degus
CATCTTTTACAGTAATTATCCACTAAGAAGAATATATGCAGTGTGTTATTTGTTGAAACTGTACTTCCGATTTGATTTGAAACTGTCTCACTGCTATCTGTTTATCAATAAAATTTTGAAAAAAAAATTTATCATAAAGTAATGAAAAAAGACAGGATGGTGTGATAGCTCAGTGGACTAAAGTGCCTGCTTAGGCAGAGCACTGTGGCCCCCTTCCATGCCTGGCATGTGTAGCCTGCCCTCTCCCCCAGGGTACACTGAGAGATGATTGAGACTGGGCATGGTGGCCTGTATCTGCAATCCCAGCACTTGGGAGGCTGTAAACAGAAGGATCACTATGAGTCCAATCTATGCCGTGAGACCCTGATCATCCTGCAGACCCTGCCCTAAATATAGAGGGGAAAAAAGAAATGATAATAGAAAATTTCCCAAGTACAAGGAAAGATTTCAACTTACAAGCAAGTGAGGCTTATAGAACTCTATTTAAAATGGATGAAAAAAGAAGCTATCCCAATATATCATAGTGAAAATCAAATGTCCAACAAAAACCTTAAATGTTTTCAAAGAAAATGAAACATTATTCATGTGAAATCAATTCTGTCAAGATTACAGAAACTTCTCAACAAAAACTTAGCATATTCCCTTTGCTTCAAACCACCACACTATCCATGAATAACTGACCCATTGGGCATCTTATACCACTGGTGGTACAAATGCAGCTAACTACTTATATTGATCCCTTTCCTAATGAAGTTAACACAAAGTCTCTAAATGGATGCAACATAAAATAAATAAATAAAGGAAAAAGAACATTTACCACTGAGCAAAATAATACTCTAGCTGTGAGATAGCAAAACTTGTTTTTGTTTTAGCACCTCATATTTTTAGTTGTTTTTTATTAATTTTACTGGAAACAAATAGCAATGAGACAGTTTCAAAACAGTCTAGTAGGACAGTTACAATAATTAATACATTGCATACTGCTGTCTTTGTAGAACTTATTCATGGTACAAGATGTAGAAATGATATCCTGCCCAAACACTATTAGTACAAATCTTTCTTCTCATTGAATTAAGATAAAGTAGCTGATTAACTATGCTATTTTGTGTATACAAACACAAAATGGTTCTTAATTTATACCCCCTTTTTTGTTTAGTTTTGTCAGAGATGGGTATTCCATTGACATTCAAATATTGTAGGTGAGTTAATTCAGCAAAATAATCCTATAATCCCATAAAGGACAGTAGTCCATAAGAGTACTGGGTTATCCATTGTACTGGCAATGTTAAAAGTTGTTGACTTGAGTTTTTTACAGCTCAGCAAATTAATATGGCTTTCCTTTTTATACTTTTCTGACTGATGGTTAAGAACAAGGTAAAGTAAAGCCTATATAACAAGAAATGTAAATTTCTATCTGCCAAGGTCAGTCAAATCCTGTCAGGTTTTACCCTGAAACCCTGTATTGCAGTTTGTAGAGCCTTTCTCAGAGTCAGCCATGTTGATGAGTCACAAGCATTTTTTGATCAATTTGCTCTCTGTTGTTTCTTCTTTTTAGTTCTTAAAATAGGGAGACTATAAGATATTTAAATATGTCAGCCTGAGGATTTCTGTGGTGTTCTGGGAAGCCCCAGAACTAGTCCTAGCCCAAGCCAGGTGAGTGTGTGGGAGAGCTTCCGGATACCCTGCTCCAGTGGAAACTACTAGACCCAGCCCAGGAGCAGCATGGGTGAGAACCTCTTCCACCCCCTTGGGATAACTGTAACCACTCTTCAGCATACCCCCATGCAGACAACTGAGTAGGAATATCTGCAGCATTCCAGAAACCCCCAGACCCAGTCATAGCCCAGGTGCAGGGAGTACATGGCAGAGTTGCCTCTCCACCCTACTCTACTTTGTCCCCTCCAAACTCAACGCAGGCCTGGCATACAGGCTGGGGTGAAACCCTGCAGCTGCAATCCCTGCAGAGAATAGGGTCAGAACCACCCAGAGAATCCAGGAGCAGAACATCTTGCCAGAGGGGCACAACAGGTTCATTAATGAGGGAAGGAACAGTAAAGGCCTGAGCACAACAGCTAGACCAAGGACAAGCATAGCTGGATAAATCCAAACTTTGTACATC
>NW_004525070.1:118204-119106 GCF_000260255.1 Octodon degus
GGCCGTAATTCTGATGGGTTTTCCTTTGAATGTGATCTGCTTCTTTTCTCTAGCGGCTTTCAGTAGATTATTCTTGTGCTGAATTTCTGGGATCTTGACTGTTATATATCTCGGTGTGTTTTTCATTGGATTGAGGTTACTTGGCATTCTGTATGCTTTGGTTACCTGAATGTCAGAATGTGTCCTCATATTTGGGAAGTTTTCTGCTATTACATCTGCCCATATTTTTTTAATGCCACTTGTATTGACTCCCTCTTTCTCACTGATGCCAATTAGTCTCACATTGTTCATCTTTGCATCATCTTGCAGGTGATTGATTATTCTTTCCTGCATCCTCCTTGTTTTTAAGAGATCCTTTCTTAGCTTTTCACTAGCAGCATTAGCATCTTCAAGATCTGAAACTCTGTCTTCATTTTCACTTAAACAGTTTCGCAAGCTTGTTTTTGAGATTTTAATTTCCTATATATCTCTTTGACTCTGCTTCATACTATCTATTTCTTTCCTGTATTGCTCATTCAAGGAATCCGTCATTTTCTAATGTCCTCTATAATTTTTTAATCAATGTCTCCTTTAGAAGCAGTTATAAATTCTTTTACTGCAGTGTTTTTTTTCAGATTGGTTTTCCTCCCTATGTTTCTGTAGTTTCTTCTTTATTTAAGATGGTATGAGTTCTGAGAATTTTTTTTTTATTTCACAAAAGAATTGCACTCTGAGTTCCTCTATATCTTTCTGTTGTTTCTTATTTACTATCGACACTATTGATTCATGCATTTGAGCTGAGCTAGTGTCCTCCTCACTTGTTCTGAGTGGGCACTGGGTGTCCTTCATATGTTTCTACATTTGATTCTTTACTGCAGATGTTATTAATTCAGGGATTTCTTTTTTTATTTCCAATCTGAGTT
>NW_004525070.1:119206-129578 GCF_000260255.1 Octodon degus
ATGGAGGGACAGTGGGTATAATTTTTTCCCAGGTCGAGGCTTTTCATTTTACTCTGCGTCAGATTTTGTTGGAAGTGCAGAAACTTGATGACACCCCAGTTTTTGATTCTTTGAAGTATTTCCCATGCATTTCAGTTTTTACGTATAAACTCTTTACCTACTCCTGATTCTTTAAGATTTCTGCCTATATTATCCTCCAGAAGATTTAGTATTTCTGTTTTAATGTTTAAATCTTTGATTCATTTTGTCTGTATCTTTGTGTATGGTTATAGACATGTGTCTAATTTTTGCTTTTGGAATGCAGAAAGTTAGTTTTTCCAGCACCATTTATTAAAGAGGATATCTTTTCTCCAGTGAGTCTGTGTATACCCTTTATCAAATATAAGGCAGCTTAGTGTGTTTGCAGTTTTTTGTCTCTATTCTCTATTTCCTCTGACTAATATTTCCAGAACTATGTATAATACCAGTGGAGACAGTGGATATCCTTATCTTGTTCCTGATTTTAAAGTGAAGGCCTTCAGTTTTTGCCCATTTAGTATGATGTTCACTGTTGGCTTCTCATGTTGATATATAGACCATTTATTCCAATTCTATATAGAGTATTTTTCATGAATGAGTGTTGGACTTTGTCAAACCTTTTTCTGCATCTATTGAGATAATCATGTTTTGTTCTTGATTCCATTAATAAAGTGTATTATATTTATAGATTTGTGTATGTTGAACCATCTTTACATTCCTGGAATGAATCCCACTTGGTCCTGCTATATAATATTCTTTATTTGCTGCATTCTGTTTGTTAGTATTTTATTGAGGATTTTTGCATCTATAGTCATTAGAGAGATAGCACCCATGTTTATAGCAGTCCAGTTTGTCATAGCTAAATCCTGAAAATAACACAAATACCCATCAAAAAATAAACATAGCTGTTTCTTTTATCCCCTCTGAGAAAGAGGATTTCTTGTTATTCTTTAAGGAGAGAACAAATTAGAATTAAAACAAAAAATTACAAGTGATACAGAATTTCACTTTAATAGAGTAATATGAATTTCATTGGGAAAAGAGCATCTTATATTGTTGTTTGCAGTTTTGCTTCAATGTCTTCTACAAAATTACATAGTTTTGGTGTTTTAGGAATTTTGTCATATTTTATTTTGTTTTTTACTAAGGATTCTTGGCCTTTTGAGCTTGGTGTGGATAGCTTTGAGGTTTTATCTTTCTGGTTTGATGTTATGTGTACTTTTGGCTGAGTATCTCATGGATTTCTTTCTTTTTCTTTTTTTTTGTTTGTTTATTTGTTTTTTTGTTTGTTTGTTTGTTTGTTTTTGTAGTGGTGGTCTAAAGGATCAAACTAAGGATCTTGCACTGCCAGGTAAGCACTTATTCCACCAAGCTATCTCCCCAGCCCCCATATAGATTTCTTCACTGAGGCTTTTTCTTCCATTTCTTCCTCTTTGAATTCTTCCTCTTCCCCCATTTCACACTCCGTTTTTATTCCATCATCATAGTCACCATCATAAGGAGTAAGTTTTACTCTTGTTATGGAACCTTGCTCCCACTTCCAAGAATGTCTTTCAGACACATTTGAAGTGTTATATCTACTACCTCTTCATGTATTGACCCCATACCTACCACATTTTGCCCACTCATATGCACAGGTCCAGAACCACACCTCAATCTTAAAATCACAGCTGGTGTAATTTGAAAGACCCCAAGGGAAATCATTGGCAACACAGACATTTTTAAAGTTCCCAGTGTTACTTTAATAGGACATCCTTTATAACTTATAGTTTGAGTCTTTTGCCTGTGAATGAATGCAACTAGAGAACTCACTCAAGTAGCCTGGGCTACATAGTGAAACTCTGTTTAAAAAAAATTAAAAATATGCTTTAGTCCAAAAGTGACTGTTATATGAGGATTCTTATTAGAAAAAAAAACATGCCAGCAGAAACAAATGAGAGATTGCTGACTCCCCAGTAGTCACTAGGTGTCTAGAGCTCCCTCCCCCTACCACTCTTCATACATAACTAACCAATTCAAAGCACCTTTTATAACTATCTTGAGAGGTTAGGAATTACATTTTGAATCAACATTTCAAAAGTATTGTGTAGAAAGTCTAATTTAATAATGATATGTGATAGTATTTATTCTGAACTCAAAACATTTTGCTAAATATCTTATATAGATAATTGCTAAATATCTTATATAATATCTTATGTAGCTGTTTATTCTCTACTATTCTGAAAGACTTTATAAATTAATTTATTAATTTCATTAATTCATAGTCTTATTAAAACCTAAACTTTAGATAATGTAAACTTACAGAGATATTATTAAGCTGAAATGAGTATTAGATCTAAAATTTAAAAATTAATAGTTACTGGATTTTTTGAAAAAATGGTTAAAATGACCTTGAGGCCAGCAATTCATTTTTCTGGTTCCACTTTTCTGTCTTCTGAGTATAGATGGGAATTTTTGTAATGTCAAGAAAACAGAGCCATATCTAAAGAATAAAGTGGGTAATAAAACACTTTTCTTCTTTAATAAAAATGTTATAAATATATAGTAACATGGATCATTTTTTTTCTGTAATATATAAACTTTGTTTATTTCCCCTTGAGTAGTACATGTTTGTAATATATAATATTGATATTCCTTGTGTGCAGTTGGCACATGTGTGTAATGTATCCGAGCAAAGGCCAGTTCACTAGTAAGCATGTAATATTCAGTTTGAAGCTTGGTATGTGGATGCTGTGAATATTTTTAAATATACATCAGTCACATTGCTGTTGAGATATTTATCAATCTCTTCAAAAAATCTCCATCCTAATTTCCATAATATTTATAAGTCTTTACATTCCTACCAACAGTAGAAAAGGGTTGCTTTTTCCTACATCCTTGTGAGCACCTTTGCTGTTTGTTCTTTCTTTCTTTCTTTCTTTCTTTCTTTCTTTCTTTCATGAGAGTCATTCTGATTGGAGCAGAAAGCAAACATTCAGATTGCTTCTTCCTTTCCTCCTTTGGTCTTTCCTCTCTTTTCTTCTTTCATTTTTTCCCTTCTTTCTTTTTCCATGATCAATACCCTTATTTTATCTCTAAAATCTAAACTAAGTTTGCCTCTTCAGAGGAACTGCAAGAGTCTACCTTTTCTTACCTCACTGAACAGCCAAAATTTCCTTTCTCTAAATTTGTAGCAAAAAACTTCCCTCATACTAAAAACTAAATTTACATTTATTCATTTGTTGTATTTCTTTCCTCCTAGAATATAAAATCCAGGTGAAATAAAACTTAGTTTCTTGCTCACTGCAGTTTCCCGTACAAAAGCCTATTATGTGCTTAATCAATATTCAATGAATAAGTGCTTGAAATTTATATCAAGAAAACAAATTACCTATTTAAAATGACTACTGAAAATTAAGTGGAAACTATTTTTTAAATCATCCCCCATTTTAAAAACATTTTTTCTTAACAAAAACAAAATTATTGCCAACATTTTATGCAACAACAAAGTAAACATAACTGAAAGTCCCAAGATTATATTTAAATTGCATTCTTTAAAATAGTTATCTTCCTGAAAAAAATAGTTGAGGTTCAGGAGAAACTACTGACAATTCATAGAAGAAATTTCCATTTTATGTTCAGAAGTTATGTGCTGTTTGAAGTTGTCTAGTTCCACAAGACTTTTGAATAAAAATAAAACTAAATGAAACCTGTCTTGTGATATTTTCTTAAGCATACACAGAATAAATCTTATATAACCAAGATTGGGTTAAACTTATTTTTTAATGTTTGAATATATTTTAGTTATTTTTTAAAGTAGTCTTATATCATGGCTTAAAAAATGACTCTGAAGAACAAAGACTGTCCAAGGAGTTTTGGTGAATGTCAGAGTGTTTTCCAAAGCCTAGAAAACTATCCCATTATTTTCCTTGAAATTCTCTGGATTATGAATGTCTTAAGAATGTAATAAAATTCATGACCTCCTGATTTAGAGATCACAAATGCACATACACCAAAACCTTGACACAGTTTTGCAGGTGTTTCAAACCTGCTTCATCCACTCCCTATGTTAAGGTCCATAGACACTGTGTCAGGAGCTTCTGACTAATGTAGTGCTGACTCTATTTAAGACTTGTGGGGATGGAAGTTAATTTATTTTACATAATTTTTCCAGCCTGGTTTGTACAAAAGCAGCATTTCAACTCACTTGAAATAAAGTGATAATGCAAGCAAAAGGCTGACTACAAGGGCAATGATTGCATTATAAAATTCTTTTATTTTTAATTTTAAAACCTAGGTATAAATCATCAGTTGAAGGCTGAGTTAATTGCTTTCCATGAAAAGTAAAATGTAGTGTTTAACTCAAGAGGAATAATGTGACATTCTCACATTCAGGGCTGAACAAAACAATCCTTTCAACTATATTGCTGGTAAGCAGTGGACAGGATTATATAAACACACCACATAGGCATACTTGATTAAGAGTAAAGAAAAGGCACAGTTTGTCCCTGGAATAAAATAAGAGTCAGTTGAAGCTAGATGCATTGCATTATTGTAGAAATTCTTTCACAAGCAATAGTTTTTAAACTGAGCAACTCATTTAGAAAATAACCACCAATATATATCCCCCATCAGACCTGGAGGATGATCACCATTGTTTGGGGTCTGGTTATTTCTGGGAAATTTCATCTCTGAGGACAAAAGGAAGAGTGAAGTATCTGTAAGGACCACAGCTGCACATCAGCAGTTTTCCAGAGGAAACATCCTCTGTTTCATGAAGCAGTTTTCTTTGGTGAGCTCCCCAGTGTGCCAGTTCCAGATAGCAAAATTTTCACAGCATAGTGATGGTGATCTCTATGACCAAAGCTGGTCTTGACTTTCTTCCTCTCTTCTGTGTGCTACCCAGTGCAAAGTGAAAATAACCTTGGTTTTTAGAGGGCAAAGTGTCTTTTTTTTCACAGACCCGTGAAAGACAAAGCTCTTTATACCCACTCAAGTCCTCTCTTTCTATCATTAAACATCTCATGTATAATGTAATGACTTTTAAAACATGGTATAGCTTAGCAATGAAAATATTCACAGAGTAAGACATCTGTCATTATTGAATTGCTAATAGCATTCAGAAAAGGATAGTTTAGACTATAAGCTCAAAAACATTAAGAAAGTCCATTGCAGGAATTATGCAATTTTTTGATTTATGTTTGTGTTTTTTTCATTTTATTTTCCTTAAAGTTTTATGAATTAGTATATAGTGTTTTATATCCTCCTCTAACTCATGTGAGTGTACACAATATTCTCTGAAATTTAGATGACTATGAATTATACCTCTAATAAACATTTTTAGTTTTTGTTTTTTTGCCTTTTCTGAGACTGTTTTTTTTTCAGGAAATATCAATAACTAACAAACACTATTATATGTTTCAGGAACAGCTTAGTAACTGAAGTGAGCCTAATCACTCATATATTTCTCCTTTATATTTATTTATCTTCTCTATATTTATTTACAACATCCCATACAATGGCATTGAAAGTTTTACTACTTATTTTCTGAGTTTATGGATGTGGTAAATTTCTTCCAGCTATTAAATTTCTCCAAAAATGAATCAAAGAGGATCTATATGCTCAACTGCTTGTGTCCAAATCTCTCTTTGACCTAATGAAAGACCCTGAATACCATGGTCAATAGTATTAGAATAGCATAAGTCAACAATGTAAAGCTATTCAATTAGTTTTTTTTAAGAAAAAATACAGAAAATGTTTGAAAAACTTTTTATTTATACTTCCAAGTTAAGGCTTTCCTTTTTTTTTTTGTGGAACTGGGGATTGAACTCAGACTCTTGTGCTTTCCAGGGAAGCACTTATTCTACTGAGCCATTTGCCCGGACCTAAGACCAATTTTTGATAAATGAACGTTTATGTATAATGTGACATTGGTTTTATTATTAATAGATATTCAACTATTCATGATGAACATTTACACCAACTCTGATTCAATTTGCATACTTGATTAATAATGCATAACATGACAAATATTTACTTTAGCTTTAGTGCTGTATACGTTTAACAATATTTTCTAAAGTAAATTGAACAGTCTATTTTGGGAAGGGCCTATCAGCAGAATTCATGCACACAAGTGCAACTAGAGTAAGGAAAACAAGTCACCTTTTCCAACAGGATTCATGGAACATTTGGTTGTTGGTTCATTAAAACAAAACCCAGAGACAGGTTTCTTCTAATAGTTCTTAATACATAGTGATATGTTCATTTCAAATGTCCTTCTAAGTGTGAAACAAGTTCACAATTAAATTCTTTCTCAGATGTTTCTTACTCTCACTGATCTAACCTTCAGAACCTTCCATCTATCACCTACCTCCCAACTATTATGCTCCTAAAGCACTAAGATAAATTTTATTTTTTATTGTTTTTGCTTTAGACTTCTTATTAGCTGAAAAGATTTGTAACTTCATGCATTATCTGCACTTGAGCAAATCAGAAAAATAAAATTTTTGTTATCCAATTTCCACATATCTAAGAAAAAAAGTGCTTGCTTATTCTTTCCAACTCAAAATAGAAAGGACAGCTGTTTGCTGACCATTCTACCTCAGCTTTAAAGTGATGCTTATGCAGCCATGTCTACCATCATGACTCCTTCATTTTATTATATTTTTCTTTCTAACTAATTTTGGATGAGATAAATTTCTTGCATCTAACAATTAAATTTTGCTATCATTTTATTAGAAAATACTCAATACACGAATTGCCTCATTGTTATTTATATTAATGTATATTATGCAGTAAAATTTCTACTCCACAAGAAAAACATTTAAATGTTATTATATTGACTTCACTCCTGACTTTCTCTTTAAGGACATCTTTTAGAAGTACTGAGGATGTTTTTGTTTTAAACACTAAAATCATATGCATCTATAGTTTATATTTTTCATTCTGATACATATGTATTTGATGTGTATTTATTTATTAAATGCCTGTCCTATTCTAAACACTGAGAATACAATAGCCAGCAGTACAAATCTCTTTTATAAAATAATTTTATTGAGAAACAAATAGCAATGATGCAGTTTCAAAACTGATTAGTAGAACAGTTCCAATAATTAATACATTGCATATTGTTGTCTTCTTAGTGGTTATTCATAACACAAGATGCAGACATGATATCCTAAACAAAGGTTTGTACCTATGTTCTTTATTTATTATTTCTTGCCTATATCTTGTAATATGAGAAATTACTTTGGTACTAACAATACACAATGTACTAACCATTGTTACTCTCCTAAAATCTTGTCTTGAGATTTTGTACCATTGATGTTATTTTTTTTCTTTAAAACAAAAATAACTGATGTCAAAAAAAAAGACATGATATCCTTCCCACAAACACTATTAGTACAAATCTTTCTATTCATTGAATTAAGAGAAAGTAGCTGTATATCTATCCTACTTTGAATATACAGAAACAAAATGGCCCTTATTTGTATTCCCTTTTTTTGTTTAGTCTTGTCAGAAATGGGTATTCCATTGTCATTTAAATATTGTAGGTGCATGAATTTAGCTCAACTGCCTATGTTATATGGTAATAATAATAAGCTTCTCTTCTGGAAGGTTAACAATTTAAGTTTTCAGATTAAAAATTAGAGAAAAGAAGAGTGGTAAGGATAAATCTCTTTCTTCATGGCACTTACATTTTGACCCAGTCAAGTGAAAAGAGATCAATAAGGAAACTAACAAGAATAATTCAGAAACCAGTAGATACTAAAAGCTACAAATAAGCACATGAAAGTCAAGCAGGGTTTTGCACATCCACAATGCCAGCACTCAAGAAACTGAGGCAGAAGAATCATCACAAGTTTGAAATCAACCTGTTCTAGAGTTCAGGTCAAGGTCAGTCTGAACTATAAAGTGAGACTTTGTTTAGAAAAAAATAGGTACATGAGAGAAAATGGCAGGAGGATGCACATGTGACTACTGAAGTTAGGTAGTTAGGGAATATGTTTCTGAATAGCTAGCACATAAATCAAGACAGGAATAGCAAGAAGCAGCCACTAAGGTAACAACTTGGTTACAAAACAAGAACAGTAAGGATGAAATGCTGAGGCAAGTGTGAAAAGGGGGTTAAGGAAGAACTTCTACACTTGATGGACAAAAATACAAGATGTAGAAGAAATATCAATAAACTACAGAAAGAATATCAAATATCAATAGCTGTTGATAAAGAAGAATAAAAATGTAGCATTTACATACCCAAAAGGATTTTTTTCACTTTTCAAATCTTTAATCATATTTTATCTTTACTACCAAAGATCTATTAGGGTTCTCAGACCTCTTAAAATGCTCATACCTCAGGAAGGCATCAAATCTTAAAACCACCTTCTATTTCTTACATTTATTTTCTCTTTTTTCATAGAAAGCATATAAACTGCATTCTTATCATTTGGATTACAATGATTAACTACAAACACAATTCATTTAGCAGCCTATAAATCATTGAAGTTATACAAAAAAGCTTCAACAGTTTTAAAAAGCAAAATTCACAGCGCACTATACATTAGAATATATATGTTTGGAACAAAACATTTAAAATGAGAATTTTAAGATCTATCTCTAAGCACATAAAAATAATAAAGTTGTAACTACTTTTCTCATTTAGATTCTTAAAAGGCAGCATTCAACAGAACTAAATTATTCCATATTTAGCATACTTCTTTATCATATGATTTCCTCAAACCCTGCCAAAATATTTTAAAGAAAAAAATCTAGTTTTATACTAAGCATGGCCTGTCTCAAAGTAACATGAACACTAAAAAGAAGTAAAACAGTACATCCACCTAAAAATTTATTCTGCCTAGTTAAGTCACATTTTACACACTTTTAACATGTTTAGCCTCACCCTGTCAAGACAGTTAAGAGAATAAAGTTAGTGTAATTGCATCCTGACCATAACATCATTTTGATCCGTAGTATATTATATGAATCAACCCAACAGTAAAATTGTGTTAATTAAAAGGATAATTGGTTAGTTCTTGGAAATGCTTATCCAAATTACAAACCATATTTCTGGTAAATAATCTTTTTTGTTTTTATTATTGCGAGCTGAAAAGTCTAACTCTACAGACACCAAAAACACTTACCAAAAGTACTCATCTTAAGAAATAAAAGTCACGGGGGTCTACTTATTAGCTCAGTTGTTTTCTTTTCTTTTTTTTTTCTTTTTTTGCCTTTTAAAAATTAATTTTATTGGTAAATTTTCTTTTTTAAATATTTCTAATGAGAAACAAATAGCAATGAGACAGTTTCACGACCAATTACTAGTACATTTACAATAACTGACACATTGCCTATTGCTTACTTAGTCGTTATTCATTGTATGAGATGCAGACCTAATATCCTTTCTCAAACACTACTAGAATAAACCTCTCTATTTATTGAATTAAGCGAATGGAGCTGTATATCTATCCTAAATATTTTGAGTATGCAGATACCAAATGGTCGTTCATTTGTATACCCCTTTTTTGGTTAGATTTGTCAGAGAAGGATATTCCATTGTCATTTAAATACTGTAGGTTCATGAATTCAGCAAAATATCGCAATATAGTCCAATAGTCAATAATAGTAGTGGGTTTTCCATAAGACTGTCAATGTGTGAAGTTGTTGACTTGAGCATTTTACAGCTCAGCATGTTAAAATGGCTTTACTTTTTATACCTCATTTTTATACTTTTCTGCTGGATGGTAAAACCAAGAAAGAGCAAGACCTACATAACAAGAAATGTAACTTTTAAATCTGATGAGGTCAGTCAAATCCCTTCAGGATTTAACCTGAAGTCCTCTACTGCACTTTGTAGATCCTTGGTCAGTGTCAGCCATATGGATGAGTCATGGCCATTGCTTGACCAATTTGCTGCCTGTAAAGGCTTGAGAGAATGTTTTCTCTCCATGTGACTCTCTTTAGGCACACTCTACATCATCGACCACTTTCCTCTGTGGCCCCTTGACCAGAAATTTTGGGACAAAATTGGATATTAGAGTACCGGTTCTCCTATTTCCTGAGTCCTTACTGACCTTGAAAGGCTAGGGCCAAAATGTTGGCTGTCCTTGTAGCCCTTCTTTTTGTTTAATTTTTATTGTGCAAACTTAAGTTGCTAACCCTCCAGATGAGAAGCTTAATGATATTATTACCCTGTAACTTAAGCAGTAGAACTTAACCTCACTATCTGTCTGAATATCAAGCATCTTATACATAACATGGAGCAGGTATTTTCCATCAAGTATTGATATGTTAAATTTTGAGTCCTTCCAGAATATAAAGAAAAAATACTAAAATGATAAAAACAATTTCAAAAAAATATACACTAATAAATTCA
>NW_004525070.1:129678-130354 GCF_000260255.1 Octodon degus
CAAGAAGAGCATGAAGTAGAGTACTTCAAGTCCTCTATGAAAACAAATTCCAGCCCAGACTACCATACCTGCAAAACTCTATTTCAAGTTTGATGGAGAAGTGAAATGCTTTCTTGACAAAGAGCAGCTAATGAATTTTGTGGTGACAAAGCCAGCCTTACACAGGCTACTGAAAGATGTTCTAGAGAGGGACCAAAATGATCAGAGTTCCACGAATGACATCAGATGCAACCACCTAAATAGGGCAAGTAATTAAACACAAGAGAAAAAGGAATAAAAGAAAACAGGTAAATAACATGTCAATCATAAGTCAATACATCTCAATTCTACCCATCAATGTAAATGGACTCAATTCACCAATTAAGAGAAATAGACTGGCACAGTAGATTACGAAACAAAATCCAACAGTATATTTTATGCAAGAAACACATTTAACGCAAAAAACATTCACAGTTTTAAAGTCAAACGATGGAACACAATACTACATGCCCCAGCCCCTCAGAAAACAGCAGGGGTAGCAATCCTATGCTCAGACAGTCTCAACTTCAAACCAACATTGATCAAGCGAAAAGAAGGGCACTATATACTGGTTAGGGGAAAAATTCAAGAGAAAGAGGTAACACTCATTAAAATGTATGCACCAAACACGGGCGCACACAACTATATAAAGCAAATC
>NW_004525070.1:134432-138400 GCF_000260255.1 Octodon degus
TTTGACTTTTCTTTGTCTCATGTATCACTTATTACCCTTTAAAAAAAAACTTTCCTTTAGAGACATTATATAGTCTCCTTAATATAAGGAAAAAATAAAAGGAAAAAGAAAAATAGAAAGGTATAACATAACTTAAACAAAAGTGAGAACTTGAGGATTAGTTAATGAAGAAAGAGAAAGGAGAAAAGCTATAAAACAAGACAGCGGCAAGTCATAAGTTTATATGCACAAGATGGGAAAGGCAATGGTGCTAAGAAACTTCAGCATGTTTTTAAAAATTGCAATTAATTGGTAGGTCTCTCACCCAGACTACATATGCTGATACCTGTGAATGAAACAAATGCACTAAAGAAAGCAATGTGCAATGGTAGGGTCATGCTTGCAATGCTTGTCATTATGGACTTCTAATCACATACTGCTTGTCATGGCATACCAATTACAGCTCAGTTGTTTAAGTGACAGCTTAAACAAAGCAATCAGGATACTGTGGTTCCATCCCCAGATCCTCCAGTATTATTAGACCTGTGCTTAAGGTATTCTGAGCCAGGAAATAAATTAAAAAATACTCACATGTTTAAAAGAATACAGTTAAAAATTAAAATACTACCCAGTCCTAGCCCAGACTCAATGAGTGACTGCGAGAGCTTCCAGATACCCTGCACCAGTGGAACTTACTGGTACAAGCCTAGGTGCAGGATAGGTGAGACCCTCTTCCACACTCTTGGAAAGACCACCACCACTCCGCAGCAACTCCCCTACCCCGCCTACTGAGTAGGAATTACTGTGGTGTTCCAGGAACACCCAGACCCAGTCCTAGACCAGGCCCGGTGAGGCTGTGGGAGAGCTTCCAGCTACACTGCATCAGGGGGTACTTCTGGTTCCAGCCCAGGCACAGAGTGGGTGATACTCTATTAAACCCTTAGGGAGGCCCCCCATAACTCGGCAGCACCTCGTGGAACACGCCCACTCATTAGGAATATTTTCTCCTTCTGTGAACCCCCAGATCGAGTCCTATTCCAGACCCAGTGAGTATGTGGGAGAGCTGGATCAATACCCTACACCACCTTGTGCCATCCACACTCAACTTAGTGCTGGCATACAGGATTGGTGTGAAACTCTTCAGCTGAAATTCCTGCAGAGAGTGTAGGGGACAGAATAAGCCAGATAATCCAGGAGCAGAACATCCTGCCAGAGGGGCACAACAGGTTCACCGCCAAGGTCAGCAACAGGAAGGAACTGAGCACAGCAGCCAGACCAAAGCCAGGTACAGCTGCATAAATACAAACTTTGTAGATCTACACCTGAACTTCAATAGGTGCTAAGGCTATAGCTGAAACAAAGATCTACAACAAAGATCAGAAGACAGTGCTACACAAAATGAAAACAAGAAGGAGCAAAATGCAATCTCAGAATCCAAGCCCACCCATAACAAGTGCAGAGGACACTAACACAGAACAAAGTGGGAATCACACACCTGGAAGCAATGAATCAACTGCTTCTGAAACAAAGAAAGAGCTGCAGAAAGGTATAGAGGAACTCATATTGAAAATTAAAAAGAAATCCCTGAAATAATAGCATCTGCAGTAAAGAATCAAACGCAGAAACATTTGGAGGAAACCCAATGCCCACCCAGAACAAGTGCAGAGGACACTAGCTCAGCTCTAATGTACGAATTAATAGTGTCGATAGTAAATAAGCAACAGCAGAAAGTTAAGTGGAACTTACAGCGAAATTATTTTCTGAAATAAAAAAAGAATTCTCAGAACTCATACCATCTGAAGTAAAGAATCAACTATAGAAAAGTTGGGAGGAAATCCAATCTGAAAAAAGCACTGCAGTAAAAGAATTTATAACTGCTTCTAAAAAAGATATTGATGAAAAAAAAAATAGAGGAGATTAGAAAAATGACGGATTCCTTCAATGAGCAATACAGGAAAGAAATAGATCACATGAAGCAGAGTCAAAGAGATAAAGAGGAAATGAAAATCTCAATCACAAGCTTGCAAAACCATTTAGGTCAATAGGAAGACAGAGTACCAGATCTTGAAGACGCTGGTGCAGCTAGAGTAAAGGTAAGAAAGGATCTCTCAAAAACAACTAGGATGCAAGAAACAAAAAATCCGTCACCTGCAAGATAATGCAAAGATGAACAATGTGAGCCATTAGGCATCAATGAGAAAGAAGGAGTCAATACAAATGACATTAAAAAAATATGGGCAGAAGTAATAGCAGAAAAATTCCCAAATATGAGGAAACAATCTGATATGCACGTAAATGAAGAATACAGAATGCCAAGTAACTTCATCCCAATGAAAAACACACTGAGATATACAATACTCAAGATCCCAGATATACAGCACAAGGATAATATACTGAAAGATGCTAGAGAAAACAAGTAGATCATATTCAAAGGAAAACACATCAGAATTACAGCCGAATTCTCTTCACAAACCATGAAGGCAAAAAGAGCATGGAGGAGAGACCTTCATGTCCTCGATGAAAACAAATTCCAGCCCAGACTACTATACCCTGCAAAATTCTTTTTCAAGTTTGATGGAGAAGTGAAATATTTTTGTGAAGAAGAACAGCTAAAGAATTTCATGGTGAGAAAGCCAACGCTACACAGGCTACTGAAACATGTTCGAGAGAGGGACCAAATAATCAGAACTCCACGGATCACATCAGAATCAATCAACTAAATAGGGCAAGCAATTAAACACAGGAAAGAACTGAGTAAACGGCAACAGGAAAATAATATATCAATTGTAAGTCAATACATCTCAATTCTAACAATCAATGTAAATGGACTCAATTCACCAATTAAGAGAAATAGACTGCCACAGTGGATTAAGAAACAAAACAAAACAATATGCTGTATACAAGAAACACATATAACTCATAAAGATGTTCATTGGCCGAAAGTGAAAGGATGGAACACAATACTACATGCCACAACACCTCAGAAGACAGCAGGTGTAGCAATCCAAATTTCAGAAAATCTCAACTTCAAACCAAGAATAATCAAGCGAAATAAAGAAGGCCACTAATACTGGTTAGGGGGAAAATTCAAGAGGAAGAGGTAACACTCATAAATGTGTATGCAACAAACACAGAAGCAACCAACTATATAAGAAAATCTTAATTGAAATGAAAAATCTAATATGCAATACCACAATTTTATAAGGAGACCTTCATACCTCCTTATCAAAAAAAGATAGGTCAACCAGACAATAACTTAGCAAAGAAATAACAGAACTGAACCAGAGTTTGAAACAAATGGACTTGGTGGACATATACAGAGTGTTCCACCCAAACACAGCTGAATAAACATTTTTCTCAGCTTCATGGGTCATTTTCTAAAATAGACCACATACTGGTCAATAGGTCATGCTTAAGTATATGCAAGAAAACAGAAATTATCCCATGCAGATGATCGGATAATAGTGCAAAGACACTGGAAATAAATGACAAAAGAAACCAGAAAAAAACCTTAAATACATGCAAATATACTCAGCAACCTAAGGGTCACAGAAGAAATTAAACAATATGTAAAATTCAATGAAAATTGAAGCAAAAATTATCGGAATATATGGGATAAGATGAAAGCAGTTCTCAGAGGAAAATTCATAGATCTGAACTCACATATTAGGAAAACAGAATGGGAACAAATAAATACCCTAATGCTGCACCTTCAGCAACTAGTAAAGGAAGAGCAAACCAAACCCAGAGAGCAAAGATGGGAGGAAATCACAAAGATTAGAGCAGAAATTAATTCAATTGAGATGAAGAAACAAATTCAAAGAATTAAAAAAGCAAAAAGCTTGTCCTTTGAAAGATTAAATAAAATTGAAAAGCCCCTAAATAACCTCATCAAAAAGAGGAAAGAAAAAATTCAAATACAAGCAATAAGAAATGAAAAGGGTGTAATTACCACAGACAGTGGAAATTCAGAAGATTATCAATAGCTA
>NW_004525070.1:139102-140846 GCF_000260255.1 Octodon degus
ACCCCTACTATTCAACACAGTGCTGGAATCATTACCTACAGCCATTAGACAAGAGTAATTAATACAAGCAATAAGAATACATAAAGAAGTTACATTATCATTATTTGCAGATGACATGATACTTTACCTGGAAGACACAAAAAACTCCACCAAGAAGCCACTAGAATTAATACAGAAATTCAGTAGCATAGCAGGTTATAAAGTCAACACCCAAAAGTCAATAGAATTCCTTTACACAGACAACAAACGCACTGAGAGGGAAATTATAGACACAATACCATTTACAATAGCACCGAGAAAAATGAAACATATTGGAATTAATTTAACTAAAGAAGAATAATATTTTTTCAAGGAAGATTACAGTACTCTGCAAAAGAGATCATAGAGGATTTCAGAAAATGGAGAGATAGTCCATGCTCCTGGATAGGAAGAACCAACATAGTGAAGAAGGCCATACTCACAAAATTGCTGTACAAATTTAATGCAATCCTATGAAACTACCACCAACAAAACTCACAGACCTGGAGAAATCATTCCAAAATTTATCTGGAACCATAAAATACTTAGCACAGCAAAGGCAATTCAGGGCAATAGAGACAAGGCAGGAGGCCTTACAATTCCTGACTTAAAATTATATTACAAGGCTACTGTGATAAAATCAGCATGGTACTGCAACAAAATGGACCTGAGGATCAATGGAATACACTAGAAGAAGCTGAAGCCCCTACAAACACACTCAGCCACCTTATCTTTGACAAAGGGGCCAAACATACTCACTGGAAGCAAGTTAGTCTCTTTAACAAATGATGTTGGAAAAACTAGCTCTCTACATGCTAAAAAATACAACTGGAACCAGGTCTATCACCATGTACTAAATAAATTTCAAAATGATTGAAGGTCTAAACATTAAAGCAGAGAAACTAAATCTCCTGCAAGTGAAAGTGGGAGGAACACTTGAAGATATAGGAGTAGGCAAAGACTTCATGAAGAGAAATCAAATCGCACAGAAACAGTTGAAAGAATTAACAACTGGGACCTGCTCTTAGAAGTTTTTTAACGTCAAAAGAAATTACCAACCAAGTGAAAACACAACCCACAAATTTGGAAAAAAATCATGACAAATAAATACTCAGACTAAGGTCTGCACTCTTAAATTTAGAAAGATATAAAAAACACTAGGGCCCCAAAATTTAAAGACGCAATCCAGAAATAGGGTACCGAGATGAACACATGCTTCTCAAAGGAAGAAAATAAAGAATAGAATAAATATATCAAAAAATGCTCCACATCACTAGCCATCTGCAATATACAAATTAAAACAACACTGAGATAGTATCTCAACCCAGAAAGAATGGCTATCATAAAGAAATCACCCAACGACAAATGTTGGAAAGGCTGTGGAGAAAAAGGAACCCTTCTCCACTGCTGGTGAGAATGTAGGCTGGTGCAAGCATTATGGAAATCAGTATGGAGACTCCATAGAAAAGTTGGACAGGAAATCCCATTTTAACCAGCTATTGCTCTATGGGGCAATTTTCCAGAGTATCTGAAAACATATCATAATGATATGTCTGTTAATATGTTTATGGCAGGATAATTTGTGATAGACAAATCTTGGAAAAAACCAAAATGCCCCTCACCTGAGGAATGGTTGAAAAAGACGTGGTATTTTTACACAATGGAGTATTATTCAGCTATTAAGAATGATAAACTAGAAGCCTTTATATTGAACTGGATGCCACTA
>NW_004525070.1:142608-148193 GCF_000260255.1 Octodon degus
GGGGACTCAGGTAAACAGTTTCTGACATTGCCAGTTAAGCTGAAGACCCTATACTATTATGGGCTACTGGACTCTTTTAGAATATTTTGCTGAGTTTTCACCCCTATAATATTCAAACAACAGGTCTTAACAAAAAAAAAGGCTATACAAATGAATGTGCATTTTGTATCTGTGTATTCAAAGTGGTTAGGATAGATATATAGTTACACTCTCTTAATAAATAAAATGATTTGTAATAATGGTGTTCGTAAATAGGATATCATGTCTGCATCTTGTACAGCAATTAACCACTAGGAAGAATGTATTTCTTAATTATTGAGACTGTCCTACCTACTTGATTTGAAACTGTCTCATTGCTATTTGTTTATCAATAAAATTATGGGGGAAAACACCAATATCTAAACTTATAAATATAACTTAAACCTTTTTCTGCTAAACATATGCAGAAGCAGACGAAAAAATCAATGATAAACTTTTTCCACCAAGGAGTCCTCAAGACATAGGAGGTAGAGAGTGCAACAATTATAAAACTATTCATAAGTTATGATTAAACTATAAAGTATAAAGTTAAGACTTCAGGAGCATGCATGATAACTAAAAAGACCTCAGAGGACTGTGTATTCACATTATGCTCTCCAAAATTAAAGTGCTCTATAAGATTCATGAAAATCCAGGTATTATGGTGCAAGTCTATTATCCAGAACTCTGGGAGGCTGAAGTAAGGGCATCACAAGTTCAAGGCCTATTGGTGCAATTTAGTAATTTAGCAAAACACCAACTCAAAATTTTGAAAAGAAATGGAGATTTAACTCAGCTCCAAGATTTTTTTTTCTTTCACTTCTTTTATTGCTGTATTAGCTTCATTATGGCAGTCTAGCAGAACATAAGCAGTATATTGAAGAAATGCCTGTATATGTAAAAGAATAGAAGAGATAGAGGTTAAAAAGCAAATTAACAAAAGAAATCATTAAAGAAAAAAGAAATGGTTTATCATTAAAATCAGGATAGCTCTCTACACAATAGCAACGATTTTTCTGCTTGTTGTTTAGTTTTCTCAGCAGAAAGATGAAATGATCAATGGCTGATGTAGAAGTGCAGTAATCTATAAATTGGTAAAGTGAAAGAACTTAAGTAGAAAATCCATTCATGGGCCAATTCGGTAATCCAAGGTTAAGTGAAAAAATAACATATGGGACAAAGAAAATAAAATAAATTCAAGCAATCATTTAAAGAACACTAATTTAAAACATTAGTATCAGAGCACCTATATAGTGAGAGCTTTTGAATATTAGGTGGATGTCTTAGTTACTTTCTTGATGAGGAGACATAATACTTGATACTTGCACCTATTTGACCAAATGTTCGGAAATGAACAGCTCTATATTAATCTACAGGAAATTTTAGACTAACATCAACATAATTTTCCACTGCCCTAACTTCATATCCTTTTGAGAGATAATGGTCATACCATCTAAGAGATAAGAAAAATATAGTGGTACTTCCCTTCACGAACTTAATTCTCGACCATTCTGGTTGCAAAACAAATTGGGCAAGAACTGAATCAAATTTGATGCCTAGGATCAATGTTCACCTTATGGGGAAATTTGATTCAATTTTTATTTAATTGATTTTGTGATCAGAATCATAGAAAGAATTAAGTTCATGGACCAAGGTACTATTGAATATAAATTTACCTTTTTTTCCATAATTTTATTGAAAAACAAATAGCAATGAGACAGTTTCAAATTAAATCGGTAGGACAGTTTCAACAGTTAACACATAGCACACATTCTTCCTAGTGCTTAATTGTGTACAAGATGCAGACATGATATCCTATTTACAAACACCTTTAGAACAAATCACTCTATTCATTAAGAGAATATAACTATATATCGATTCTAAGCACTTTGAATACACAGATAAAAAATGGACATTCATCTGTATAACGTTTCTTTTGTTAAGTTCCGTTATTTGAATATTATAGGTGTGTAAACTCACAAACTATTCTAAAAGAGTCCAGTAGCCCATAATACTATTGGGTCTTCCGCTTGACTGGCAATGTCAGAAATTGTTGAGCTGTAATGGACTCAGGTCAAGCCATAACAGCATGGCTTTACGCCTTATATAACATTTCTATACTTTTCTGCTGGACTTTTAAGACCAAAGTAAAGCACGAACTATGCAAAAAGAGTTGTAGCTTTTGGGTATTATAAGGTCAGTGAATCCCCTCAGGATTTATCCTGAGATGCAGTACCTCAGACTGTAGAACCTTTGTTCGTGTCAGACATGTGGATGAGTCACGACCATTGCTTGACCAGTGTGCTCACTGTGAAAGCCTGAGAGAATGTTTTCTCTCCATGTGACTCTCCTTAAGGCACTCTCTACATCATCAATCACTTTCCTCTTTGGCCCCATAATATCCTTCATCAGAAAATTTGGGACACTACTGAGTTATATGACGTTACAGTTCAAGTACTCATGTGTCCTGGGTCTTAATTGACCTTAGAAGGCTAGGGCCAAAAAGTTTGCTTTCCTTGCAGCCCTTCTTTTTCTCTAATTTTGGTCTGCAAACTTAGGTTGTTAACCATCCAGAAGACAAGCTTATTGTTATTACCATCCAACTTAGGCTGTTAAGCTTACCCTCACTATCTGTCTGCATATCAATCATCTTAGGCATAATATGAACAGGTATTTTTGTCAAGTATTGATATGTTGAACTTTAAATCCCTACAGAATATCATAAAAAACATTTAAAAATTAGAATATATTCTAAAATAGGCATAAAAAATTGTATACCTCTTATGTTTACACATAAGTCCAAAGATATCACCATATACAACCTTGAAGCAGGACAGTCTCATAATATTCCTTTTCCTGTCTCTTGCTTTCATTCACTACCCCCTTCTTTATGAACAACCACCTACCCAAGAGAAATCATAGCAGCAACTGACATGTCATGACAAGCAGCCCATATTCAGAAGACCAGAATGACAGGCACTCCAAGCATGAAACTACTATTACAAAATACCATCTGCAGTGCAGTAGCTTAATTCACAGATATCAGTATATGTAGTTAGTCAGGGTGAGAATTTTTCCAATTATCTGCTAGATTAAAAAATCTTCTGAAGATTCTCAGGATCATTACCTTGCCCAATTCTACATATAACTGTATGGCTTGACTTATTCATGTTTCCTAGCTCTTCTCCTTTCCCTCTGTTGATTAGTTAGTCCTTGAGATCATGCTTTCCTTTTACTTGTAATATACCTTCCTATTTGTATTTCTTCTTTTGAGTTCTTATACTAGGGAAACTATATGATATTTACACATGTGTGTCTGGTTTATTTCACTTATGAGTATATGTTCAAGTGGCATCCATTTCAATATAAAAGCTTCCAGTTTATCATTCTTAATAGCTGAATAATACTCCATTCTGTAAAAATACCACATCTTTTTCAACCATTCCTCAGGTGATGGGCATCATGGTTGTTTCCAAGATTTGGCTATCACAAATTGTGCTGCTATGAACATAGGCATACATATATCCCTGTGATATGATGTTTTCAGATCTTCTGGGAAAATTCCCAGCAGAGTAATATCTGAAGCTCCAAGATTCTTGCTTCATTTCCTAACATTAAAAAATAACCAACGTGAAAATTTCAATCTTCAACTTAATTGAAGTTGAGAATTATGGCCTAAAAACTGTATTGAAACTTGAGATATGTCTCAGACTAGTATACATGTTGTTTCAAAATAAAGGGAGGCACAGGGGATAACGAGAACACTTCTGGAAATTTGGAAGATAGAATTTTATACTCTATTCAATAAATAAAAAGGTTTATAAAAGGAAACACTCAAATTTCATATTTTGAGAGTATTGTTCTGTTAGTATGTTAAAAAACAACTATCAGATGATGTTACTAGTTGAGCAACAGATATAATTCTAAGAAAATTCAATTTTCTTTGATATATTTTATTTCCCACATTCCAAGAATGAGTCTTAACACTAACATTGTAAGCAAAGTCTGAGGAGTGAATGCCAAACAAATTAAAAATGCAATAACATGATAGAGCAGCATACTGGAAGGTCAGATGCATTGACTTCTTTAACTTAAAGCTAAATCTTAAAGAATGAATAGGAATTCATAATTCTAGAAGAGATGTTTGTGCAAAGGCCTGAATCTACATATATCAGTATATTTTGGAAAACACAATTTGGTGAGATTTTGATAAAGATACACATAGAATTGTTTTGATTTTCAGGTGACAAAATTAAAGATGTGCTAGACAGAAGAAACAAAATTATATTTTATCTTGGAGAAGATAATTCTAATAACGATTTGGAGAATTCATTAAAACAGTACGATATTGGAAAAAATATTTGAGGTATATGAAGTTATGGAAATGTCACAATGACTCCCATTAATATAAGATTAAGACATATTAATTAAAATTTAAAACATTTTTTAATTATTTGAGTTCATACTGTAAAATAACCACACAAGAACTAAAAGAAGTTTATTCAATTAAATTTCTACAAATGTCTAATTTGTATTAGGGATGTACAGAGACACAAATAATTTCTTATTCGTAGACTACTCACTTGAGAGAAGAAATATTTGAGCCTCAGATAACAAAATCACAGAAAAAATATGATTTAATTTTATCATGAAGAGTTTAGTTTATTCCCAGCTCATCCATGCAGGAATTCATATAAAAAAATTAGCTAATTTATTCATTTCTTCAACAAATATCTTTTGAGTATATTATTTTGACAATAGGCAAGATAGAGGATTGTGCATCAGTGAATTTGTAATCTAATATGGAGATAAATATGAAAATAATGGTAATACATCATAAGTCAGTAGAGATTATATTGGTATCTCAGGAAATGTAGCATTAAGAGTGATGAGAATTTTTTTATTTTCTGAGAATTCTTGAATCAGTATCCAAAAAGTGGGTATAGAAGTTAAGATTTAAAACATCATTACATGTTTCCTGAATGGAAAGAAGAGGAAGACACCCAGGTAGAGAAGTACTAAAAAACTGGGTGCTCTGGCAATGAAGCAGAGCAGAGGAAGAAGTTGCTACAATTTGAAGTTGCTATGACATCAAATAATATGTCCCTTGCAATTCAAGGAAACTTTGCCTTCTTTCAGATAATGGAGATTATTTTAAAAAATGTAAATAGAAATACATGACATCAGTCAGATTCTGACACTGAAAATAAGGCTTTCATTGGTGAATTAAAAATTTTATTAAAATATAAATTTTAAGAAAACAAATAATGTAGCTTCATAGGACAAGGCAGGAGAATGATGAGATCAAGGTCATCAAGGCCAAGCATACTACATCTCAAAACAATCCAATCATATGTAGGATAAAAATCTGAATACATTTGTTTCCCCCCCCCCAAAAAAAAAAGCCCAGCATGATGGTGTAGGCCTGTGTCCTAGCACTCATATTTGGAAGGTGGAGACAGAAGGATTGAGATGAGTTCTAGCTCAGCCTGAGCAAGACAGATAATCAGTCTATCTGTCTTCTTTCTCAGGCTAGACAGATGGACTGCACAGCAAGACCCTGCCTC
>NW_004525070.1:148448-151039 GCF_000260255.1 Octodon degus
TTTTTTTAATAAACAATTACATATTTTTATATAGAAATGTAGAAAGCTAACCATATGCAGCATTGTAGCAGGACAGTCTTGAGACTCTTTTTCTTTTCTCTTTTTTTTTTCATTTATTACCCTCTTTTTTTCTTAACAAACATTTAGATGTGGGAGAGCTTCTGGCCACCCTGCACCGGCTGGACCAACTGTTGGTCCCAGCCAAAGTGCAGGGTGGGTGAGACCTTCTTCCACCCCTTTGGGACGCCCACCCCACCACAGCACCTCCACAACCCCGCCCGCCAAGTAGGAATTTCTGCCGCATTCCTGGAACCCCAGACCCAGTCCTAGCCCAGATCCAGCGAGTGTGTTGGACAGCTTCCAGCTACCCTGCGCCTGCAGGACCTACTGTGGGTCCCGGCCCAGGCACAGCATGGGTGAGACCTTCTTCCACCACTTTGGGATGCCCCACACCCCTCCGCAGCATCTCCCCCACCGAGCCCGCCAATAGGAATATCTGCCGCTTCCGGGAAGCCCAAGACCCAGTCCTAGCCCAGGTGCGAGAGTGTGTGGGAGAGCTTCCTGCTACACTGCGCTGGCCAGATTGACTACAGGTCCACAGGCACAGCGTGGTGAGAAATTCTCCCACCCACTTGGAATGCCTCCCACAGCCCACCTTCTGAGTAGGAATTTCGGCCTCGTTCCCAGAACAAGCAGACACAGTCCTAACCCAGACCCAGTGAGTGTGTGGGAGAGTTGCCTCTCCCCCATACTCCACCTTATCCACTCCAGGCTCGGCTCAGCCCTGGCTTACATGCCTGGGGTGTAACCCTGCAGCTACAATCCCTGCATAGAGTGTAGAGGATAGAACCATGCATCTAGTCCAGGAGCAGAAGATCTTGCCACAGGGACACAACAAGTTCACCCTCAAGGGCAGCAGCAGGAAGTAGCTGAGTGCAGCAGCCAGACCCAAACCAGGAACAGCTGGATAAATCCCAAATTGTAGATCTGAACCTGAACTTCAGTACGTGCTAAGGTTATAACTAAGACGAAGATCTACAACAAAGGTCAGAAGACAGTGCTACACAAAATGACAAGAAGGAACAAAATGCAACCTCAGAACACAAGCCCACCCGTAACAAGTGCAGAGGACACTAACACAGAACAAATTGAGAATCTCACAGTTGAAAGCAAAGAAAAAACGGCTTCTGAAATAAAGAAACAGCTGCAGAAAGATATAGAGGAACTCAAATTGGAAATAAAAAAAGAAATCCCTGAAATTCATAACATCTGCTGTAAAGAATCAAATGCAGAAACATATGGAGGAAACCTAGCGACCACCCAGAACAAATGCTGAGGACAATAGCTCGGCTCAAATGCATTAATTAATACCATCGATTGTAAATAAGCCGCAGCAGAAGGATATAGAGGAAATTAGAGCACAATTCTTTTCTGAAATAAAAAAAGAATTCTCAAAACCCATAGCATTGGAAGTAAAGAAGCAACTACAGAAACATAGGGTGGAAACCCAATTGGAAAAAAAACACTTCAATAAAAGGATTTATAACTGCTTCTAAAGAAGACATTGAAAAAAATAGAGGAGATTTGAAAAATGATGAATTCCTTGAATGAACAATTCAGGAAAGAAATAGATCACATGAAGCAGAGTCAAAGAGATATAGAGGAAATGAGAAACTCAATCACAAGCTTGCAAAACCATTCAAGTGAAAGTGAAGACAAAGTTTGAGATATAGAAGATGCATGCGCAGCTAGTGAAAAGGTAAGAAAGGATCTCCTAAAGGCAACGAGGATGCAGGAAAGAAAAATCCATCACCTCCTAGATGATGCAAAGATGAACAATGTGAGACTAATAGGCATCATTGAGAAAGAAGTAGTCAATACAAATGACATTAAAAAACTTGGACAGGAGTAATAGCAGAAAACTTCCCAAATATGAGGAAACAATCGGACATTCAGGTAACTGAAGCAAAGAAACCTCAACCCAATGAAAAACACACCGAGACATAATAGTCAAGATACCAGAAATTCAGGACAAGAATAATATACGGAAAGCTGCTAGACAGAAGAAGCAGATCAAATTCAAAGGAAAACCCATCAGAATTGTGGCTGACTTCTCTTCACAAAACATTAAGGCAAGAAGGGCATGGAACAGAGTACTTCAGGTCCTCTATGAAAACAAATTCCAGCCCAGACTACTATACCCTGCAAAACTCTCTTTCAAGTTTGATGAAGAAGAGAAATACTTTCATAACAAAGAACAGCTAAAGAAATTCGTGATAACAAAGCCAACCCTACAAAAGCTAATGAAAGATGTTCTAGACAGGGAGTAAAATGATCAGAACTCCACGAATGAGATGAGAAACAACCAGCAAAATAGGGCAAGCAATTAAACACAGGAGAAAAAGGAGTAAACGAAATCTTTTATTCTTAGATCTGGTACAAGAAAAGGATGTCCTCTATCTCCACTCCTATTCAATACAGTTCCGGAAACATTAGCTACAACCATTAGACAAGAGAAACAAATAAAAGGTTTAAGAATAGGCAAAGAAGAAGTCAAATTATATTTATTTGCAGATGACATGATACTTTAC
>NW_004525070.1:155368-156299 GCF_000260255.1 Octodon degus
GCCATGACTCATCCACATGGCTGACTCTGACAAAGGTTCTACAATCTGAGGTACAGGATCTCAGGATAAATCCTGGGGGCATTTCACTGACCTTCTCAGACCCAAAAGCTACAAATCTTTTTGCATAGGTCCTGTTTTACCTTTGCTTTAACCATCTAGTAGAAAAGTATAAAAACAAAATATGAAAAGTAAAGCCATGCTGTTATATTTAGCTGTGGGGGACTCAGGTCTGCAATTTCTGACATTGCCAGTTAAACTAAAGTTCCAATACTATTATGGGCTACTGGACTCTTTTAGAATATTTTGCTGAATTTACACACCTACAATAATCAAATAATGGAATTTAATAAAAAAGGGGTATACAGATGAATGTACACTTTCTATGTGTGCATTCCAAGTGGTTAGGATAGATATATGGTTACATTCTCTTAATGAATAGACTGATTTGTTCTAATGCTGTTTGTACATAGGATAACAAGTCCGCACCTTGTACAGCAATTAACCACTGCATATGTTCTTCTTAGTGGTCAATTACTGTACAAGATGCAGACTTGAGATCCTATTTACAAACACCATTAGAACCAATCATTCTATTCATTAAGAGATGTAACTATATATCTATCCTAACCACTTTGAATACACAGATACAAAATGGACATTTATCCGTATACCCCTTTTTTTCTAAGTTCTGTTATTTGAATATTATAGGTGTGTAAACTCAGCAAAATATTCTAAAAGAGTCCAGTAGCCCATAGTAGCAGTGGGTCTTCTGTTTAACTGGCAATTTCTTTTTTTTTTTTCATAATGACCTAATACTATTATTGACGACTGGACTCTTTGAGAATATTTTGCTAAATTCACACACCTATAATATTCAAATGACAGAACTTAACAAAAAGAAAGTGTAAACAGACGATTATATCTGTGTATT
>NW_004525070.1:156672-158043 GCF_000260255.1 Octodon degus
TATTATGCAAGTAAAAGGAAGGCAGGATCTCATGGACTAACTAATAAAAAGAGGGAAAGGAGACGAGCTAGGAAACATGAATAAGTCAACCCTTACAGTTATATGTAGAAGATGGGCAAGGCAATGATCCTGAGAATATTCAGAAGATTTTTTAATCTACCAGTTAATTGGAAAAATTCTCACCCTGACTAACTATATATACTGATACCTGTGAACTAAGCTACCGCACTGCAGATGGTATTTTGTAAGAGTAGTTTCATGCGTGAAGTGCACATTGGCCAAGTAATGGCCATGACTCAAATCTGAAGTACAGGATCACAGGATAAATCCTGAGGGGATTTCACTGACCTTATCAGACCCAAAAGCTACAACTCTTATTGCATATATCTTGCTTTATCTGGGTCTTAACCATCCAGCACAAAAGTATAAAAACGAAGTATAAGAAGTAAAAGCATGCTGTTATGTTGTACTGTAGGAGACTCAGATCAACAATTTCTGACATTTCCAGTGAAGTGGAAGACCAAATACTATTATGGACGACTGGCCTCTTTTAGAATATTTTGCTAAGTTCACACAACTATAATATTCAAATGACGGAACTTAACAATAAAGGAGACACAGATGAATGTCCATTTTGCACCTGTGTATTCAAAATGGTTAAGATAGATATATAGTTACATTCTCTTATTGAATAGGGGGATTTGTTGCAATAGTGTTTGTAAATTGGAATACCATGTCTGCATCTTGTACAGCAAATAACCACTAGGAAGAATGTATGCAATGTGTTAATTATTGAATTTGTCCTACCAATTTGATTTGAAACTGTCTCATTGCTATTTGTTTCTCAATAAAATTATGGGGATAAAACAATCATTATATAAAACCAAAAAATGATATGTTCTGTTTTTGCTTAAAAAAAAAAACTCAATGGAGTCTTACAGTACTCAAAAGAAAATCACATTTTACTACATCTCTTCTTTGCTCCACATTTTAATGTTAATACTCTATTATTAACACAAAGGCTGAGTTCAATCCCAGGATCCTCCAAAAGAAAATAGTTATAAAGGGATTCATAGGCAAGTTGTATTTAAAAACAGATCTCTGCGGCCAGGGGGCTGGCTCAGTGGAATAAGTGCTTCCCTGGCAAGTACAAGGGCCTGAGTTCAATCCCCGGTTCTGGAAAAAAAAAATTTATTGAAAATGTCTTTTAAATCTGGATTTACATTTATTTAAGAGCTAACCTGAATAACATCAGTTAATGACCCCTTAATCAAATAATATTTACCATTATTAATACATATGTTGAAAGATATGAGTATTTTTCAATCAGTTTTCTAAAGTAAACACAACTTTTTAATCACCAAAAAAAAA
>NW_004525070.1:160233-164821 GCF_000260255.1 Octodon degus
TAGAGAGCAGACCCTTGTCTGAGTACTTATTTGTCATGATTATTTCCAAATTTGTAGGTTGCCTTTTCACTTTATTGGTAATTTCTTTTGACAAAAAACACTATTATTGACACTGAAAATATGGCCTCTTCATTCTTTTTATCTATAAAAATATTTTTAAAACAAGAAATATTCATAAAAAATTATTTTAAAGTTGGAAAGGCATGCTTCAGTCTCAGAAAGTATTAGTAAATCCAATTAGCTCAGTGCTAATTAAATATCTGCTTCTCTCCCCATGTTTTTCTGTTAAAATACAGGATAACTAGTGAAATTACAATTTTCAGCTAAACAATAAATGGTTTTTCATAAATGGATCCCAAATATTATGTGTATTTTTATTTGCTAAACGTGGCAACTTTAGCCTCCAAATCAGAAATAGAGTACAGACAATATATAGATATAGGAACAAAACTAATTCAATATTTAAATTCTAGCCTTAGCTGCTCCACATACTATGTGTGGCTTGTAAAATATATACCTCTTTAGTGACCTTTTTTGACTAGTGGTCTAAAATAGTGGTTATGAAGTACTTTTTCTGACCTAATGTTATCCTATGATGACAACTATTCAGTGTCACTAGGCTCTTTCTTCTTCTAGTTATAAAAATAAATATGCAAATATTTAATATTAAAGAAATGGCATAAAACTCTTCTATTATGTGCCACCAGAGTTGAAAGTTATTGGATCAGGAGGCTGAATACATGTTAAGACACAGCCAGACAAAGGCACAGAATGAAAACCATTACCATTTCCATGGTCTTTGTGATTGGAAAATGTTAAAGAAGCAGTTTTTATTTTGACAAACATGTAAATTTTAGTTTTATCATTTTACAATTTTTGGTTTGGCAGTATGTAGAGGGGCACAACAATCTTTTCATGGGTAGAGTGCCTCAGTTGGTGCCCCAGAGAAAAGGGCTGAGATAAAATGCAAAAGATAGATAGGAAATGTCATGAAGGACCCTGTATAGGAAGTCAAGATGTTCAAATGCTATACTTCTGTAGCGATTCTCAGAGAGGACTTTGAAAGATGTAGGTTTTTATCTTTATCTTAAACCTGAGCCAAAATTTTTACGGGTCCTCAGACCTCTTAGTGAATAGCCTTAAACCACTAGTGCTAAACAGGTGGGCACAGAGCATATATGGGAAACAGCAAGGAATGTCCTGGGACTAGAAAGCATTAAATACTGACTTCCACCTTCTGGTGACAAGAAAACACTGAAAAATCCATCTGGTTGCCTGACTCTCCCTTTGTGTGCTGAGAATCCACTATGTAAGTCTCTTGCCCCTAACCACTTACCCTAAATCACATCATTCATTTCATTTTAGTTACTAAAGTTCACAGACACTTTAAAGCTTTCATAATTCTTATAAGATCTATACAAACACTTTTTTTTCCTTTTGTACAGCCATAACATGATTTATATTGCTATAAAAGAGCAGAAAGAAAAACTGAGTGATTGGTTATGAAAGTGAGATAAATGGCTTTATTCTAAGCATATTTTAGGTATGTTTAACATTTTATTCATTATAATATGTTCTCTTTAGATATTAACCCTGACATGAGAGTGCATTGATATACTGAGTGCCATATCAACTTAGGACATTTCTTCAACATATGCTGAGGAGCACATCAACTGAAGATACATTCTTTCTCCAGCTCTTGCCTACTCTCCTGGCACATTTGTTGGTCTGCAGAGGAAATTTCCTTTCCAAGCAGTTACACCCAAGCCAAGGCACTCTTTTTCAGAAAACAATTGATGTGAGGATGCTAAATGTTATTATACTGACCCACATTTATCACCTTCAAATTGCTTCTATCCTAAAAAAAAAACCGACTTTTTCTAGTGAATAGTTTTCTCTCTTAACCTTTTTCTACATAGCTCATAGTTGAGCTTGCCAAGGCAGACCTAATCCTAAACAAAGGATTAATCCTGGGAGAAATTGTCTCTTTTCTTTGGAAATTATTTCCCATTAGCTTAACAAATGATCATCTCCATGAAAAAAATAGAACAACTTGAGAAATTACAGCTCAGAACTGAGTTCACTTTATTCAATTTACCTTAAAGAAGAGTTAAACAATAGGCTCTAAATCAAACTATCAAAAGATTAAACTTCAGAATCTATTAGGAATAGACTTATAAAATGATTCAAATATTTCCAAGAAATCCAGCCACATGTAGTTCTTTCAACTATCTCTCCTAAATTATATATTTTAAAAGATTATTTATCCATGGTTCGCCTACACATAGTTTTCACACAAAAATTCCAGAAAACAAATACTCAGGTATCCAGTGACTGAGAAAAACCTTGCACCCTTCCTTTCCCCACTCTGATTCATTTCATTTCATTTCATCTCATCCCATCCCATCCTATAACTAATTAAAATACAGATTTTTACTTCCAAATGAGAATGCAAAAAATAATACAGTGCCAAACAACACGAAGGAAACCAAGAAGAAAAGAAGGAAAGCATCTACTCAATCCCAGAAGCTCTGGACGATGGTAGCTCTCAAAGCTCACCACAGCCAGAGTATGACCCCTGACTCCTGAAAGTAACCTATCTCTGAGAAAAAATGAAGAAGACAGCACTATAGTAGACATGGTTTGAATGTCTGCCCCTAGTCTACATGTTAGGAGCAAGGTCAGTGATGTGGGATACGGTATGGAAACTTTAAGAGGTGGAAACTATTGGAAAGAAGTTAGTTCACTGTGGATGCTGACCTTAGAAGGAAATAATATTTCTTCTCAGGACATCAGTAACTGTGAGGTTCTTATAAGAAAAAACCTGATCCTGGCACCATACACTTGAACCCCCAAAGTTGTGAGCTAAATAATAATTTTCCATTTACAAGTTATCCAGCTTTGAGTATGTTATGAGAGCAATGTAAAAATGAAGTAATACAGGTGGCATGTGAAGTGTCTGTTTTCAAATGTGTCAATCAAGGGCCAGGCAAATAGCTCAGAGGATTAATGTGCCTGCAAGCTGGGGCCAGGGATTCCATCCTAGGCCTATTGTGCCAGCCCTGCCCACAGGGGGCTCCAAGATGGCACTTGAGACATTTTGTGGTGGTACATGCCTATAATCCCAGCATTTGGAAGGCTGTAAATAGACAGATCACTCTGAGACTGATTTAGTAGTGAGACCCTGATCTCCCTATAGACCCTTCCCTAAACTATGAAAAAAAAAAGAATTAGTCAAATAATGAAAGTAAAATCCATTAAAAGCACAATAATCAAGGATCTTTCACTTGGAATAACATCAGGAATGGTCGAATAGCTCACACTACTCACACTTTTCTAAGTATTTATTTCCTTTATCAATTTCCCCATTCTTTTCTACCAAGCATATATAGAGATATAACTATATAATATCTATATAAACACAATATATATAAAACTTTATGTATAATAGTCTATATAGTATTATGTATATTTATCTAATATTATATAGATATCTTCCTGTATGACCTATGTGCTTGGTCAATTTGTCTACCCAAATCTAGATTTTTACAAAGTTCAGTTACTACAAATAAATCACGGAGTTCAGTCGCCTTACTGAGCAGTAATTCATTCACTAAATGTTCATTTAGTAGACAGTAGCAATAACAGCAATGTCTATCATTTATTTCTTGTATTCTCTACACTATGAACATATAATTTGCTTTACATAAATTATCTAATTTAATACTGATGATTATTTACAATTAAGGAAACATGTGATTCCAAAGCCTACAATCTTGTATTGGTAAGAATTTATTTAACAAAAAGGAAGCTACCTTGGACAACTAAAGTAAAAAAGGAAATACTAAGCTATAAAGTCCCTCCCAAAAATAGGAGTGAAGGCTAAAAGGATCAAAAATAACAAGCATCTGGGTGGAAAGAACTACAGCATAATAAGTAGTGGATAAATAATGAATGCAGGATTAATTTCTGAGAGGGATTAAAAATTTTGAAACAAGGGAGAGAAATAGCTCATACAATATGTGCAAGCAGTAAATGTCACTGACTTCTTTTAGAAAAGTTCATTCTATATTATATGAATTTCACCTGAATAAAATTTTTTTTTAAATAATTTGAAGCTCAGGTGTTGCCTCTGTTACCAAGTATATTTTAACACCTGAAATGCAGAAAAAAATGTTTAATTGGCCTAGCTTGGTTCATAATCCATAAACAATGACCCTTGGGCACCTTGAGTGGCAATCTTATCAGATCAAATCCAATCAAGGCAATAGTAACTTCCATAAAGAAATGTTGGGGTACTGTTGAGAAAGGAAAAAATGAATACTGATTAATAAACCAAAAAACTTTCTCCAACAGCATATAATTGCTACATTTCTTCTTTTCCTTCCAGGGTTCATACACAGCTCTGAAAATCATGAATGAATGAAATATGATTTTCCAAAGAGACATTGAGGAAATAATAAGCCTTAATAAAGAGCAAAGGAATCTAGGATGATAGCGATAATTACCACAGTTGAAATTAAATATAAAAGAATTTAGGAGAGCTTCAAGATACTATGTGCCAGCAGGAACAACTACTGGTCCCAGC
>NW_004525070.1:188385-189421 GCF_000260255.1 Octodon degus
GTGAATTATTGAAACTATCCTACCAATTTGATTTTAAACTGTCTCATTACTATTTTTTTATCAATAAAATTATGGGAAAAATTAAAATAAATAAATAGCAGAGAGCCAAAAAATAATTTACTAAAATTGTACAAAACAGAAAAAATTACAAGTGATACAAAATTTCACATAACAAAGTAGTATGAATTTCATAGCATTTGTTGTAATGCAGTGATGTCTTCCAACCAGCCATTCATACTACAAGCCATATTCATGAAAAATTGGAAGAAAGAAAAAAGAAAGAAATGAAGAAGAAATGAAGAAGAGAAAAAGTACAAGCAATTCAAGAAAAGAGACAAAACAAGTGAAGTATTATCTTCTCCTTTCAATATACCTGCAGAATGCACATTACAGTTGTCCAAGTCACTACTTACATACATAGATCTATCTCTTTACCCCGTTCCTTATCCTGTCCTTCACCTCAATTCAGTAACTCTTTTCCTTTTGAATAAGTTCATTCTCTTCCTAGCATCTATTGCACATTCCACTTTCTCTTTCAGGTACTTATACTGAAAGAGAAGACAATACAATATTTGCACATGTGGGTCTGATTTATTGCACCTATGAGTATGGTTTCTAGTTGTACTCAAATTTATCCTGTTTTATAGCCTAATAATACTCCATTGTGTAAAAATACCACATTGGCTTTACCCATTCTTCACTTGATGGGCATCTTGTCTGTCTCCAGGATTTAGCTCTGACAAATTGTGCTGCTGTAATCATGGATGTGCATATAACAAAGTGGCATGAGGTTTTTAGTTCTTCTGGAAAAAGTACCCAGGAGAGGAATAGCTGGCTAAAGGGGAATCTCCAATCCTAGCTTTTGAAAGAATCTCCACACTGATTTCCACAGTGGTGGTACCAGTCTGCACTCCCACAAACAGTATAGAAAGGTTCCTTTTTCTCTACAGACCTCCAGCATTTGTCACTGGCTAACTTCTTGAGGTTAGTCATTATTTCTCACCTGAGATGAAATATCAGTGTTGTTTTAGCATTT
>NW_004525070.1:191091-203031 GCF_000260255.1 Octodon degus
CAATTATTTGTGGTTAAGTTGGGATAAATACTGTTTTGTTTGTTTTCAGATAGGCCGTGTCTACAATTAAAAAGAACATAGGATTCTCAAGACACAAAAGTGACTTTCTTTCAAGAGTAAAAATCTTAAGAAAAAATTTGTTTCTGGTATTTTGACTTTACATTTTCATCCAATATGAGTTGTATCCAATCAGTTTAGTGGTAAATCAAAATATTGCCAGTTAGCCTTGCCAAAGTAACCTAGTCATAAGAATGAAAAATACATAGTACCATTTATAACTGTATGAGTTTCCAAATTTTCTTTCAATAGAATGAACATGTCACCTCTTCTGTGCTCACTGGTCTTGAAAAGAAGCTTCAGTCACCAAAATGAAGGACAGAAAAGACATTGGTCTGCAGTCCAGAAGGCAAGATTCACCCTTATGTATACATCTCTAAGGATATAGACACTGGAGAAGGATACATTAGAAACTGGAAAGACAAGTTGCTTCTGGAGTTCTGCTGTGAGAATCTGCAGAGTCACAAATGGAAAGACGACTTATGTTCATAAACAAAAATAACAAAAAAGTGCAAAAACCTTCTTTCCACTGGATCTACTTTAAACTATAGGTATAATTCTCTCTCTCTCTCTCTCTCTCTGAACTTCAGATACCTCTTTTCAAAAATAAAATATGGAGTTGCTGCTTTTTAATTGTATATTATTTACAGGGTATGCTATATTCCAATATATGTATGTTTAGTACAGATCAAATTAGGATAATTAGTGTATTGATCCAAAGCCCCTTACTAATCTGTGAGAAAGTTAGCTTTTTTAACAGAAATCTATGTATAGTAAGTGTGCAGATGGACTTACACCACCACATATCACTCATTGCATATTTACCAGGAAGCCAACACAAAATAGGCTTAAGCTGAGTCTACAAGATTTCTGCCTGGAGGCTAAGAAGTGTCCACACACACACACACACACACACACACACACACACACACTTTTCCATTATTATTTTCTTGACATATCTTCCCATGTTTTATCACACTGTAACATTGAAAGCTTGCTATAATTTTATTTTATGAAATAACCAAAAGATTTAAGTCTTTAAGCTTTAAAGACAGTGATCAGAAGACTTTATTAACAATTGGCCTTAGGACAAAAATGTCTAATTTAAAAACTACAATCCTCTAAGCTAGCCATTTCATATTTATTAACAAACTTTTGGGTGAATTTTTAAATAAGGCTAGAAAACTAGTGCACACGAGAGGAAAAAAATTTACATGAAATAGATTTTATTGGCTGTTTAGCAAAATAGAAATTCTATACTGTTGTGATTTGTGTCACCAATGTCCCCCAATAGGATCATGTGTTCAGAGATAGGGATTGTGTAAGATGGTCAGATCTTGGCAGTGTTCACTTTATCAATGGATTCATCAATTGATAAGTTCACAGTTGAATGGATTACAAGGTGGGAACCTGGCTGGATGACACAGGTCACCTGGAGCATAACCTGGAAGGCTATATTCTTGTCCCAGGTCCCCCACCCACACAAACATTTTCACCCTTAGTCTTTTTCCTGGCTTCCATGAGATGAGCAGCTTTCCTCCTCCAAGTGTTTATGCTCTGATGTTTCTGCCTGAGGCCAGCCATCTAGAAGCTGAAATCTCAGAAAGTATGAACCAAAATAAACTTTTCTCCTGTAAGTTATTTCAAGTGATTAGTGAAAGTTACAAAAAGCTGACAGATACCTAAGCCAACAGAAAAGAAACCTCTTATTTTACAACACATTAGCAACATTGCACTGTAGCAAAAAATGATCTATGAACAGAACAAATCATCATAGCAGACTCAAATTGTTAATTAATAGTCATTCCTTCTTTCATTTGCTCTTCCCTGCTTCCACTAGAGAGGGAAATAACTTTTGGATCTTCCATTGATCCTCAGGATAGCCCTGTCACTAACTTCCAGCTGAAACACTGTGAAATCTCAATTAGATCAGCGAATTCAAACTTGATTACATATGGAAATTACCTGAGGGGAATATTAAAATTCAGCATATTCATTAGTAGTCAGGGTAGGACCTGGGAAATTGAATTTTAATGTTGTATTTAGTGGAGTATGCTGTTATCTGAGTAGCAAAGTACTAAAAGGTTTCTGACGAGCATTTCCAAGTTTGCTTTGGACAAAGATATGCAGAGACAGCAGCTTCCTGTTTCTCCTCCATCTTCCTGTGTGTGGATGACAGTGTAGATAGATGTGAGTATCCAAGACATATGAAACCCTGTACTGAGCAAAACAGAAAAGGTGTCCAGATTTTCAACGTTACTTATGTCACTGAAATTAAGTTATCTTGGACATTCCTCCTTCTATACTTGTTTTAATGGAATGATAAATATCAACATTGTTCAAGTCAAGTGATAAAAATAAATGTAAGAAAAAAAAAACACTAATAGCCTTGTTACTCATGAATGATTTGTTTTGGTCATTTTACCTGGGAAGTTGTTTTCTGGAGGAACATTCAGGAGTAAAATCTTAGCATTTTTGTAAGTGAAAAAAAAAAAAGGAAAGGAGAGCAGAAATGATGGTATCTCACAGTTAAAAACAAGGACTCCAAAAGTATATTAAGAGACATCGTGAACTTAAAAATAATTGCAGTGCTATGGTCTTAGCACTGTTAACCTGAGAAAGAGAGAGGTCAAGAATTACATGAAGCCATTAAATATCAAAGGATTATACCTGCTTCTGAAGAAATAAGGTCACCATTTTTACTTAGCTTTAGTATTAACTCAGAAGCGGATTCACCTAAGACAGAATCATTCTTTTTTTTTTAATATAGTCTCCGGAATTTTCCATTCCTTTATTCTTTTTAATCAGTCTCCTTCTTTATTGGACATATATATCTGTATGAATACATATTTATATGACATATATTTATACATAAATATTATTGTATGATATGGCCTAGATGCAATTATACTCATCCAAACAATGAAACAATAGTAGCAACATTAATTGGATTGGTAGAATTTTCTTGCATGGCTGTGCCATTTTTTATTTGACTAATATGCAGTTGGACAATTACCCCTATTTTCTTTTCTTTTTTTTATCAAAATCTTGTTGATAAACAGATAGCAATGAGACAGTTTCAAATCAAATCAGAAGTACAGTTTCAATAACTAACACACTGCATATATTCTTCTTAGTGGTTAATTGCTGTACAACATGAGGACTTGAGATCCTAGTTACAAACACCATTAGAACAAATCATTCTATTCATTAAGAAAATGTAACTATATATCTATCTTAACCACTTTGAATACACAGATACAAAATGGACATTCATCTGTATACCCCATTTTTTCTAAGTTCCGTTATTTGAATATTATAGGTGTGTAAATTCAGCAAAATCATTCTTAAGAAATTAGCATTCACAGTTGGCCAAATAACTCAGCTGATTAAAGCACCTGCAAGCAGGTGCAGGGGCTGGATTCCTGGGCCTGCCTTGCCTGCTGTGCTCCTGGGGCACGCTGAGACAGTAACTGAGACTAAGCATGGTGGTACCTGCCTGTAATCCTAGCACTTGGGAGGCTATAAACAGAAGAATCACTATGAGTCCAATCTACTAGTGAGAACCTGAACACCTTGTAGACCCTTCCCTAAAAGTCAGGGGGAGAAAAGAAATCAGTTTCCCTAAATTTGGACAGGGCCACACATTTCCTGACAGTGAATGGCCATGAGATGTGTAAAAACAGAGAGGAGACTAAACGCAGGACAGTGTAACTTAGAGCCCATAGAATGGCACATTGTTATGGTTTGTATCTCAGTGTCCCTCAAAGCCTCATGTAAATCATAGGGAGGATTTCTAGAGTTGAGATTATCTCATGAACTACTGGGATTATGGAAACAAATGCTACATCCAGCCTGCAGCAAATAACATAAATTCTATGTCTCCACATAAGGGAGACAGACTTGCTCTCTGTTGCTGTTGTTTCTCCTACTCCTCCCACTTGCTTTTTTCCCCTCTTTGCCACAGCCATAAATGGTTGCTCTCTGCCATGAGGCATTCTGCCTTGGAGCCAGCTGAGTGTGGACTGAAACCTCCACTGACTGTGAGCTAAATAAACCATTCCTTCCTTTATTCTGTGTGTTTGTTATTTTGTCCCAGAAATGAGTAAAAAGTAATTGAGATACTCATAGACTGCTATGGCTTATACTGAGGCCTCCACTGACAGATCTCCATGTGCTCTTAGGTGGGGCTTTTCAGAGACATCTGGATCTAGGAATGTGAATGTGGATTAATTTTGCAATACTGGGATAAGGGTCTTTTGTACTAAATTAGTCTCCTCAAAGCCTCATGTAAATCATAGGGAGGATTTCTAGAGTTTGAGATTAACTCATGAACTACTGGGAGATTAGCATGGTTCTCACTATAGATAATGGAAGGCCCACCTTGGATATCGGTGGCTCCAATCAGTTGTCTGATAGCCTGGCTGGAATAGAAAGGAAGAGAGGGAAGGCAAGCTTGCTGCTGCAACTTGCTATATATATATATATATATATATATATATATATATATATATATATTTGAGAAAAAAGTAGTAGGAATGAGACAACTTTAAAACAGGCTATTAGGACAGGTACAATAATTAATACATTATATATTGATGTCTTTGTAGTAGTTATTCATAGTACAAGATGCAAACATGATATCTTGCTAAACACTATTAGTTCAAAACTTTCTTCTCATTTAACTAAAAGAAAGCAGCTGTATATCTATGCTATTTTGTATATACAGATATATATTTTTCTACTACAAAATGGTGCTTCATTTATATCCCCCTTTTTTGTTTACTTTTTTCAGAGATGGATATTCCATTTTCATTCATATATTGTAGGTGCACGAATTCAGCAAAGAAACCCAGTATAGTCTATTAATCTATAATAGTATGGGTTATCTGCATGACTGGCAATGTCAGAAGTTGTTGGCTTGAGCATCTTACAGCTCAGCATATTAATGTGGCTTTACTTTTTATACTTTGTTTTTATACTTTTCTGCTGAATGGTTAAGACAAAGATAAGGCAAGACCTATATAATAAAAAATGTAACTTTTGTATCTGACAACGTCAGTCAATCCCCAATCTCTTCAGCTACCTTCTTAACACACCAGAAACTGTTTCTCATCTGTGAGGCCCCTCTGCTATTTCACCCTGCCTGAGAGCCAACTGATTATGGGTCAAAAGCCCTAGAGACTGTGAGCTGAAATAAACCTTTCTTCCTTTCCTGGATGCCATAATGTAAACAGCATCATTTACCTTGTTCTTCTGCCATGATGTTCTACTTTTCTGCAGTCCAACCATAGACTGAAAGCTCTGAAACCCAGGCCTGAAATAAACTTCCCATATTCTATGTTGCCTATAACAGATATTTTTGTCCCATAATGGAAAGCTGCCTGTTATGTGCTGTGTGGCCAGGGTACACCAGAGTCCACAATTATGATCATATGCACTGTCTTGAATAGGGAAAATTTAGGCCAGTGAAGATTTCAGTGAAATCTAGGTGGGTGCTAGTCAATGAACAAATCACACAATCTGTCTTCTGTACAAGCACAGATTTTGTCTCATCCATTCATTGTAGACTCAAGTGATGTGTTTGGTGTCTCACAAAAAGTGCTGAGTGAATGAACTGAGGAACACAACCTAGAGGAAGGTGACACTAAGAAGGCCAAGCAAGGCACAAGGTAGGATCACAGGAGGCACTGGTGCCTAGTGATTAGAAACAGATTTACAAGTCAGAAAGAGGTGGGTTGAGAATCTAAATTTGCTTCATCTTTAACTTGGAGCAATTACTCTCTGGCCTTTAGTTTGTTTATGTGTAAAATGCTGTAACTGTAAGAGCCTGTATGTAAGTTTGATGTAAGGATCAAAGAAGTTTTATGCAAAGAATTTATACAATGTCTGGGACATATTTGTTCAGTAAACCACACCATTGATAAAAAAACAAAAACAAAACCTTTCCTCCTTGAACTTAATGTGTCCAGTATTTTATCTCAACAATGATAAAACTAACTAAGACATAAACAAAGGTCAAGAGCTTCCCACAGTCAGAAGGTATGATAACAGGAGAGGTCACTGAGCCCCCAGTTTGAAAAAGTTCACATGAAACACAGCTGAACAATAAGGGGACCATCTAGAGACTCATGTGTTAAAGAAATGAGAATTCTCCTCCACCCACTCTGGCAGCAGGGTCAATCTAAATTATTTTATTGACTGCATGGGTCTTATTTACCCCAAAATATAAGGTGAAGAGAGCGAAGTAAACTGCAGAGACCCAATAATTAGCATTCTTATTCCATACATAGATGTTAAACAAATTAGAAACACAATTAGGTAGTGACTGATAGAATATCAAAGTACCATCTTTGTACTGGGGCCAGGGATATAGCTAAGCAGCACAGTGCTTGCCTGGCAAGCTCAATGTCCTGAGTTCAATTCCCAGTACAAAAAAAAAGATCAAATTGGAGGATATATCTTAAGTGTACCTTCCAACAATGTTAGCCTCCAGATACAACACTAAGGTAACTATTCCAGGGACTGAAAGTTCTATGTATCACACTAAAATGCTCAATTCCAGAATTTGTCAAGTGAACTTTAAAATATACAGCAAAATTAGATTCTGACATGGCCTATTAGAGTCAGAGGTGCCTGCAAGAAACTCAAGGAGACATCCTGGATATCTCAAACATTCTGATACAGGAGGCAAATATAACCAGATGCAGAAAATAAACTTGAAGGACAAATGCATGAAATAAAATCAAACAATAGGGATACTGAGAGACAGAAGAGGGGGGGGGCTGCTGTTCTGCAGCTATCCTACACTATTACACAGTGATCACACAGGGAGTTCTCCTAATATCCTGAGGTAGAGAGCCAGCGCAGTGAAAGCCAGACTCCTGGGATGGGCTCCCTATCCCTCTTGCCTACCTGAAAGAGGAACTGAGTATGGAAATTAGCTACAAATAGGGCCACAAAGAAGCTGAAGATATTAAATATTTAAACACAAGGAAAGAAGGAAGATCACATAGCACTAAATATACAATGCCCTTCAAAGTACTCACAATACCTGCTCAAACACCAAGGATCCTTCCCATTTCCCACCATTCAACACTAGCAACCTGCCCCATGCAAACAGCAGAGGAACACTCTATGTGGCAGGCAATGCAGAACTCACTGGTGGGGAAGCACAGATCTTATACTGGAAAGATGTTGTGTAGAAGGGAGCTAACAGCCATACCAGAGTACGTGTCATCCTACTGCTTCCCTAAATCAGAGAGATCTCACATATCAAGAAATTCTGCATACTACCCAGGATCTCACACTCAGGCCTTTGTCAAAGTCTGCAGGTTACACAGGGGAGCTCTTGGGACAGGTGTGGATAAAGGACTGTGTTCTGAAAGTTCTGCCTACAAATTACTCAAATGTATCCTTCTTTAGGTTAGCCCTAATGTTAAGTGAAATATATCAAACCACAAGCTCAAATATCACATGGTTTCATTACATGAGAAACCAAAAATACAAATAAAGAACAAAAATAAGAAATAAATAATGGAAAATAGGAGGTAGATCTTTTGTAAAAAGGGAAGGAGAATCAAAAGATGGACATGGGGGAAGGACAAGAAATGCAAAAAAGATTTAAGATATGCTATATGAAGGACCATTTTGCATCTGTACATTCAAAATAGGATATATATACAGTTACTTTCTCTTAATTCAATGAATAGAAAGATTTGTACTAATAGTGTTTGTGAACAAGATATCATGTCTGCATCTTGTACTATAGATAACCACTAAGAAGACAACAATATGCAATGTATTTATTATTGAAACTCTCCTACCAATTTGTTTTGGAACTGTCTCATTACTATTTGTTTCTCAATAAAATTATTTTTAAAAGATATGTTATATACATGTATCAATAAAAATTTATAAAAGGAAGAGGTGCCTAATCAGAGGGATTCTAGGGATGCCCAAGAGGGCTGTGGTGAGATTTCTCCTACAGTGAAGGAATTGGGCATAGGACAGCCAGCCAGAAGTCACTGGAGAGTTGAATTTAGACAACTATACCATGTTACCTTTCAGTTAAATGGATTGATGTGGTGCATTTGAGACAGAGACAGAGGCCTGCCATTAGCCACTCCAAAGTACAGCTTCCAGGTAGGAGGCATATCCAGATAGTCATCCAGAATAATAGCCTTCACTGATCCAAGACAGGCAGTTAAGTAGTCCTTGGGGTAGAGAGGGTGAGTCTTGACTGCTCACAATCAGATTATGCCTGAGGCATACATTGACTTATGTAAATGCTTTGATCTATGCTATTATAGCTGTGTGAGGAATTTTTGTTTTCATTAAGGTAGGAATCTATCTTCTTCATTATTATTTATTTCAGTTTTTATTATGCTTTATCTTTTTATCTTTTTAAATTTTCTTTCCTCCTTATTCATTTTTCTTCTCTCTCATTTTTCTTACCTCTTTACTTTCCTTCTTCTTTTTTCTACTTTCATACAAAATATATAGAAGACATGCCTATATAGCTTGGTTTGGTAACTGATACCTGTAATCCCAGCACTCAGGAGGCTGAAGCAGAAGGATTGTCACAGTTCAAGGCCAGCCTCACCTTCATATCAAGTTCAAGACCAGTCTGGATTACATAATGAGGGTCTTTCTCAAAAAAGAAAACAAAATAAAAAAGAATATTTGAATATGTGCAAGAGATAGTAAAAATTAACCAATGTTTTAATTTAATAATACCATTCAAGGTACCAACACTGTGCTTAGAAGATCAAAACAAATCTTCAATGTCAAAGTTTCTCTTAATCTCTTCCCCACCTCTCCATTTCACTTTCTACCTCCACAAATACTCTCTCAAACTCCCACAGCATTAACCTTTTACTGCAAGTATAAAAATAAGTTCAGTGCGGCCTGACTTACTGCCTATTTTTCACTATTGACATTTCTCTTATCCTAACTGACCTGCCTTCTTTCTTTTCCTTCCCTGCTCTCCAAATTTAGGATCAGAGGTTAATACTAATGAAGTACAGCCAGCAAGGAGCTAGATAAAAGGATGAAATTGTCAAAACAAATTTTAATTTTTATAATTGATAAATGCTTCTACCTAATAATGTTGTTATAACCAGTAAGAATTCCCCCTAACACAGTGACAAAACATATTAAAATCAAATTACACAAAATAGATCAAAGTAATAGGCAGTATCTTTTCACTAATACATCCAACATCACATCACTAGCAGAATCTAACTAAAGAGAACTTTAAACTACCAACAAATTCCTTTAACCTATTTGAACTCAATTCTCAGAAAAAAAAAAAAAAGATTAAACCAAATTGCTGAATTACACAAAATGTCAACTTTCACAGATAAGAATGGGCCCTGCATTACAAACATGCAAGCAAGTTACAGAAATTACTCCTGTGTCTGCAGGACATTTTCACAAATGCCCTGCTATATGTTTACTGCACAAGTAAAAATAGTTTATTTATACTATTGTGTGTTTGAATTTTTTACTGTTAGAATATGAATCTATTTAAAAAAATTTTCATGGAGCCAAACTCATTCCTAAGTCATGGACTGATGGTAGAACTCATGCAAAGGTGTCCAAAACACCCTCCCAGAGAATTCTACTTAATTTTCAAGCAGCTGAAATAACCAACATGAGGAGAGAGCAGGAGATCTGAAACACAGGTTTAACACAGGAGGCCATATATATAAAGATATCAAAAACAAAAAGCAAGGAAAATTTCACCAACTGCTACTACAAGGGACAAAGAGGACTCAGCTAAGACTAACAGGAGTTAAAGAAAATTAAAAAAGACAAGATATGTGCTATTTTAGCTCATGGAATGCACTGGTAGGTGAGGGGCTTCTTCTGTGCTGTCTTCACTAGCACCACCTACTCCTGTGTGAGTGTCTTTTGTGTGTGTGTGTGGGTGTGTGTGTGGGTGTCAGTATCTTAAAGCATGGAAAAGTGGAGATAATTGCCAATGATCACAAAGCTGTGTCACTTTCACTGACACCAAATGACTGATGCTGCAAAAAATCAAGTGGCTATCAACTCACCAACATAGTTTTTGATGCTGAACATCTGATTGGATATAGATTTGATGATGGTGTTGTCCAGTATGATATGAAGCACTGGCCATTCATGGTGCTAAATAATGCAGGCTGGCCCAAAGTTCAAATAGAATAGAAAGCAGAGACAAAAAGCTTCTACCCAGAGGAGGTGTCTTCTATAATGCTGACAAAGATGAAGGAGATTGCAGAAGCTTATCTAGAGAAGACTGTTACCAATGCTCTGGTCACTGTGCCAGCTTACTTTAATGACTTTCAGCATCAGTCAACCAAAGACCCTGGAACTACTGGTGGTCTTAATGTAATTAGAATTATCAAAAATAGTATTGGGTATTCCTCTTCACTGGCAATGTCAGAAACTGTTGACCTGTGTCCCCTGGAGCTCAACATATCAGCATGGCTTTACTTGTACTATGTTTTTATACTTTTCTGCTGGATGGTTCAGACCAAGGTAAAGCAGGAATTATGCAACAAGAGATGCTTTTGGGTCTGATAAGGTCAGTGAAATCTCCTCAGGATTTATCCTGAGATCCTGTACCTCAGGTTATAGAACATTTGACAGGGTCAGCCATATGGATGAGGCACGGCCATTGATTGGCCAATGTACTCTCTGTGAAAGCCTGAGAGAATGTTTTCTCTCCTTGTGACTCTTGTTAGGCACATTCTACATCATCAAACACTTTCCTCTTTGGTCCCATAATCTCCTTGATCAGAAAATTTGGGACACTACTGAGTTACATGACATTACAGTACAAGTCCTCATATGTCCTGAGTCTTAAATGACCTTAGAAAGCTAGGGCCAAAATGTTGGTTTTCCTTGTGGCCCTCCTTTTTCTCTAATTTTGGTCTGTAAACTTAGGTTGTTAACCCTCCAGAAGAGTTTATTGTTGTTGCCATACAACCTAGGCTGTTAAGCATAACCTCATAATATTCTGTCTGAATATTAAACATCTTAGGCATAATATGGAACAGGTATTTTTCATCAAGTATTGATATGTTGAACTTTAAGTCCCTACAAATTATGATGAAAAAACATTTAAAAAATAGAATATATTTTAAAAATAGGCATAAAGAATTATATACTTCTTAAGTTTACACGTAAGTCCAAAAATCCAACCATATACAACCTTGAAGCAGGACAGTCCCACAACATTCCTTTTCCTGTCTCTTGCCTTCATGCACCACCCCCTTCTTTTTGAACAATCATCTACCCAAGAGACAGCACAGCAGCAACTGACATGCCATGACAAGCAGCCTGTATTCAAAAGAACAGAATGACAGGCACTCCAAGTATGAAAATAATATTACAGATTACCATCTTCAGTGCAGTTGCTTAGTTCACAGGTATCAGTATACAGAGATAGTTAGGGTGAGAACCTTTCTAATTAACTGCTAGACTCAAAAATCTTCTGGAGATTTAGAATATTTTGCTGAGTTAACACACCTGCAATATTCAAATAACGGAACTTAACAAAAAGAGGATATAGATGAATGTCCATATTGTATCTGTTTATTCAAAATGGTTTAGATAGATATATAGTTACATTCTCTTAATGAATAGAGAGATTTGCTCTAATAGTGTTTGTAAATAGGATATCATGTCCACATCTTACAGCAATCAACCACTAGGAAGAATGTATGCAATGTGTTAATTATTGAATCTGTCCTACCAATTTGGTTTGAAACTGTCTCATTGTTATTTGTTTCTCAGTGAAATTATGGGAAAAAAAGAAATGTAAATGTAGATATTAAAACTTTGCTATAATTGTCAAAAAAAGAAAAAAAAAAGAAAAAAGGTTTCAGAATG
>NW_004525070.1:214570-219670 GCF_000260255.1 Octodon degus
CAGCAATTAACCACTAAGAAGAATATATGCAGTGTATTATTTGTTGAAACTGTACTTCCGATTTGATTTGAAACTGTCTCATTGCTATATGTTTATCAATAAAACTGTAGAAAAAATAATAATAATAATAATAATTTGTGACATTGCCAGTTAAACAGAAGACCCATTGCTGTTATGGGCTACTGGACTCTTTTCGAATATTTTGCTGAGTTTACACACCTATAATGTTCAATAACGGAACTTAGAAAAGATGGGGTATACCGATGAATGTCCATTTTGTATCAGTGTATTCAAAGTGGTTAGGGTAGATATATAGTTGCATTCTCTTAATGAATAGAATGATTTGTTCTAATGGTGTTTGTAAGTAGGATCAGAAGTCCACATCTTATACAGCAATTAACCACTAAGAAGAATATATGCAGTGTATTATTTGTTGAAACTGTACTTCCAATTTGATTTGAAACTGTCTCATTGTTATCTGTTTATCAATAAAACTTTGAAAAAGAAAAGGAAACATGATCACATTTTCGGGGGACCAATTAAGTACAAATTCCCAATCTAATATCTGCTTACCTGCACAGTCATAATACTTGCTTTTATGGTCTAAAACACAAACAAGTTACTTACAAAAGTTTGTCAACTGCTAAATCTCCCTACCCATTATTAGTGTTGCTAATTATAGTTTTGTAATATACAAAGGGGAATTTGCCTTAACAAAATCTGTACTCCAACGTATACGCTCCCCACCCTCAAAATGATGCCACATTAGGGGCCAAATATTTTCCTCAAAAGCTTTTTTGTTCTTGATGAATGACTTGATACATGCTTGGTTAAAAGCATGGCTATCTATCTAACATCTACTTATTAATTAGTATCATTTAATTCTCTAATGTCCTATAGTTCTTTATTTTGTCTATCAGGACCATGAGTCAAAGTTCATAGTCACTTTCCCTGTCTTCTATTAAATAGTGTTTTATGTTCAATTATTTCACTCCAATAAAGATAAGGGATTGAAATCCAAGTCCCTTATTTATTTGGCCTTACTTAGAAATAGGATCATTATAAAGGTAACAAAATTCAGAAAAGGTCACAAGGTGAACCTTTACCCAATGTGTTTAATATCCTGATAGATGAAATTTGATTATAAAGACATACACCAATAAGATGGACCTCATCTGAAGGTGAAATAAGAATATTGAGCTGATATGTTTACAAGCAAGTGTTGTAAATAAATCACCAAAAACTAGAAGAGGGAGGGAAAACAGGTTTTCATCACATCCCTCAGCTGAAACCAGCTTTATGAACATCATAATCTTAAACTTTTGACCTCCAGAGATGCAACACAATAAATATTTGTTATTTTAATCTGCCCAGTTTATGGTTTTCTTTGCAAAAACCCTAAGAAATCAAAGTTGGTGAGTAGTTCTCCCTGCAACTAATGCTGCATTTTTCTTTCAACTCCAAAGCACAAGGAGGCATTTTATTTTTAGCAACACTATGGATAAAGTACCCACAGAGATGGAAATCTTACCTAATATTATTTCTTGTATGTAAGACCAAGTCAAAGTTCCCATCATGTGTATTAAGTCACCTGTGCATCACTTACAAAATATCTGAGAAAAAGTAACTTAAAGGAGGAAAGGCTTATTTAGATACACAACTTTGAAGGTTTCAGCCCATGGTTAGTTGGTCAGATCCACTACTGTTAGGCTTGTGGCAAGACAGGAACATCATGGTGGATGGGTGCAGCAGAATAAAACTCCGCATCCTATGAAAGCCATGACTAACCATTGATGAGGTTAAGGCACTATGGTTCAATCAGCTCTCTAGGCCCTACTGCTGATCTTTGCTGAACTGAAGATCAAGATTTCAACACATGAGTCCTGGTGGGACACTTCATAGTTAAAACATAAAATGCTATTTTTTGTAGCAATTTCTGCCAAAAATGCCTAAGTCCTAGCGCAGACCACAAGCACTCCATCACAATCCCTTTAGCTGTATCATAGTCTCACAGCCACATCAGCATGCTCTGGAAGATTTGTAAAAACAAACTGCTGTTTCTGATTTAGCAAAGCAGGGACAGGCCTCTCAACTTTATTTCTTAGAAGTTCCAGGTGATAGTATGGCTTCTGAATTTGGGGCCATACTTTGAGAATTCTGGTCCTCCATATTACCATAACAGTTTTTAGTCATTTCCAAATATTATGGTACCTCCCTCATGATTTCCGCACTTCAGAAATACAGAGGAGAAGCTTTAGCAAAGCAACTTCTAATCAACCTGTACCTGCCAAACATAGTCACCAACAACACAATATTGAATTGAAAGGCAAAGTTTAATTTCCAACAAAATAAAGTGATATATGGACCACTACTGACCTTTTGCAAATTAGAACCTATTAAAATTACTATTGAAAATTGCTTTCCTATGAATGCTAGAAAGAAGTGCCCTCCATAGGTAAAGAGTTTGGCAAAAAGAGAACTTTGGCTCATTCTGGAACATGACAGCTCTGTGTTAATGAGAAAATGGCATCAAGAAAACCAGTTTAGAATTATAATTTTGTACTCCTGATAGAGGAAAAGAGAATGTGACTTCCAAAATGAAGTAGGTGGGCAAGGTTGATTCTGAATGAACAGGGAAGTTTCACAAACATAGTTCTTCACCAAGTGGACCTTACCAGTGTGAAAGCCACATCCTGACCAAGACATTAATGTTATGGAGTCAGACAGACCTAAATTTGAATCCACTAGTACAATTTTAGATAACTAAGCTATTTAAAGCTCAGTTTCTTCATTTTCAAATGTGTACAATATCTTATTTATTAAAGTGTAATTATTACTTAAATTCTATAATGTGATAGCCTATCAGGTCTTTTCACTCCACCATTGTCACCGTGTTTCCATTAACAACCACTCACTACCACTCCACCCACTTCCCTCTGGACAGCCAGTGTTATCATTTGTGTGTACTTGTCTCCCTAAAGCCTCAGGAAGTCATGAAGGTGCATTTCTAGAGTTTGTAATCAATTTATAATCCACTGAGATTATGGATGTGAATGCTGCTTAGATTATGGGCATGAGTACTACTCCAAGCCTGGGGTGGATCGCCTGAATGTAACAAGAGAAGGACTTGCTCCCTGCAGCCATTGTTGCTGTTACTTTTCCATTTTGCTCCTGCTCTTTTCCACTGCCATGAAAGGCTGCTCTCTGCCATGTGCCACTCTGCCTTGGAGCCAGCTGAGTATGGACTGAAACCTCCAGTAACTGTAGTTAAACAAACCTTTCCTTCCTTCATTTTGGGTATCAGGTATTTTTCCCAGCAATGAGAGAAAAGTATCTGATACAGCCAGTAAGTATGACAATAGCAGCTTCTAAATGGCAAAACCAAATATAATGATCACCTGCATCAGAGAAAATTCCTGGATGGTGGCAATCAGAATCTTGTCTCCACAACATAATTCTGACCTAACAGCTCAGTGAGTATCATGAAAGGGTCACATGTTGAGCAACATAGGAACTCAACATGACCTGAAACCACCATCATAATTGCAGACACAATTGCAGTAACAATTGCAGACACACAGATAAGCCTTAACAAACTAGGGAAAAATAAAAAGCAATAGTAAGGAGTGGGGAAATAGCTCTTTGGTCTAAGCACCTACCTGGTAATCTCCAGACTATAGATTAAATTGGTAGGATTCTCACCCTGACTAACTATATATACTGATATCTGTGAACTAAGCAACTGCACTGAAGATAAGAATGTGTAATATTAGGGTCATGCTCAGGATACCTGTCATTCCAATCTTGTAAATACATACTGCTTGTAATGTCATATCAATTACTGCTATACATTCTTTCAAGTAAACGTTAATTTTTAAAAAGGGTAATAAATGAAAACAAGGGACAAGAAAAAAAGTCACAAGACTGTCCTGCTACAATGCTCTATATGGTTAGATTTATAAATTTCGGTGCAAAAATATGTAATAGTTTATTCCTATTTTTAGCTTCTTTTCTTTCTTCACATTCTGTGGAGATTTAAAGTTTAACCTATCAATGTTTGATGGAAAATACGTGTTCCATGTTATGTCTAAGATGTTTGATATTCAGACAGATAGTGAGGTTAAGCTCAACTGCCTATGCTCTAGGGTAATAATATCAGTAAGCTTCTCTTCTGGAGGGTTAAAAATTTAAGTTTGAGGACCAAACCTTAGAAGAAAAAGAAGAGTTGCAATGACAGCCAACATGTTGGTCCTCACCTTTCAAGGTAACTGAGGACTTAGGACATAGAAGAACCTGTAATATAACATCATGTAGCTCAGTGGAGTCCCAAATTTTCAGATCACAGAGATTATGGGGCCACAGAGGAAAGGGACTGATGATGTAGAGTGTGCCTAAGGAGAGTCACATGGAGAGAGAACATTCTCTCAGGCTTTCACAGACAGCAAATTGGTCAAGCAATGACTATGACTCATCAACATGGCTCACACTGACAAATAATCTACAAACTGTGGTACAGGGTTTCAGGGTAAATCCTGAGGGGATTTGACTGACCTTGGCAGATACAAAAGCTACATTTCTTGTTATATAGGTCTTTCTTTATCTTGGTCTTAACCATCCAGCAGAAAAGTATAAAAACTAGGCATAAAAAGTAAAGCCTTTTTAATATACTGATCTGTAAAAGGCTCAAGTCAACAACTTCTGACATTGCCAGTCCTATGGATAATCCACTACTATTTTGAACTACTAGACTATATTGGATTATCTTGCTGAATTCACACACCTGCAATATTTAAATAGCAATGGGATACCTATCTCTGACAAAACTAAACAAAAAAGGGGATACAAATGAAGGAACCTTTTGTATCTATATATACAAAATACCTAGGATAGATATACAGCTACTTTCTCTTAATTCAATGAGAAGAAAGGTTTTTACTAATAGTATTTAGACAGGATGGCACGTCTACATCTTGTACTATGAATAAACACTATGGAGACAGCAATATGCAATGTATTAATTAATGAAACTGTCCTACTAATCAGTTTTGAAACTGTCTCATTGCTATTTGTTTCTCAATAAAATTAATAAAAATAATTAAT
>NW_004525070.1:219770-227167 GCF_000260255.1 Octodon degus
AGGAAGAATGTATGCAATGTGTTAATTATTGAATCTGTCCTACCAATTTGGTTTGAAACTGTCTCATTGCTATTTGTTTCTCAATAAAATTATGAAATAAATAAATAAATAGAATTATCAACAAATCAACAGATGCTGTTATTGCTTATGACTTAGGCAAAAAGGTTGGAGCTGAAAGAATTGTGCCGACTTTTTATCTAGGAGGTGGCACTTTTGATGTGTCAATCTTCACTATTGAAGATGGAATCTTTGAAGTGAAATATCCAGCTGGAGACACCAACTTACGTGGAGAAGTTTTTTGGACTATCGAATGGTCAATCATTTTATTGCTGAATTCAAGTGCAAGCACAAGAAAGACATTAGTGAGAACAAAAGAGCTGTCTGCTGTCTTCATACTGCATGTGAACTAGCTAAGAGAACTCTCCCTTCCAGCACCTAAGCCAATATTGAGATTGATTCTCTCTATGAAAGAATCGACTTTTACAGCTCCATTACTCATGCTCTGTTTGAAGAGTTGAATGCTGACCTGTTTCATGGCACTCTTGACCCTTTGGAGAAGGCACTTTAAGATGCTACACTGGACAAGTCTCAGATCCGTGACATTGTCCTTGCAGGTGGTTCTATCCATATCACCAAGATCCAGAAGCTTCTGCAGGACTTCTTCAATGGAAAAGAATTGAATGAGAGCATCAATCCTGATGAAGCTGTTGCTTTTGGTGCAACTGCTCAGGCAGTCATTTTATCTGGAGACAAGTCTGAAAATGTCCAAGATTTGCTGCTGTTGGATGTCACTCCTCTTTCTCTTGGTATTGAAAATGCTGGTGACATCATGACTGTCCGCATCAAATGCATTACCACCATTCTTACCAAGCAGACCCAGGTCTTCACTAGCTATTTATACAACCAGTCTGGCATGTTCATTCAGGTATATGAAGGTGAGCATGCCATGACCAACGATAACAACCTCTTTGGCAAGTTTGAACTCACAAGCACACCTCCTCCACCCCGTGGTGTTCCACAGATTGAAGTAGCTTTTGATAGATGCCAATGGCATCCTTAATGTTTCTGTATTCAATAAAAGTACAGCAAAGGAGAAAAAAATTACCATCAGTATTGATAAGGGATGTTTGAGCAAGAGGAAATAAAGCATATGGTCCAGGAAGCAGAGAGATACAAAGCATAATATGAGAAGCAAGGGGACAAAGTGTCCTCCAAGAATTCACTAGAGTCCTATGCTCTCAATATGAAAGCAACTATTGAAGATGATAATCTTCAAGGCAAAATTAATGATGAAGATAAACAGAAGATTCTTGACAAGTGTAATGAAATCAACTGGCTGCATAAGAATCAGACTGCGGAGAAAGAAGAATTTGAACATCAGCAGAAAGAGCTTAAAAAAGTCTACAATCCAATGTCACCAAGCTATACCAGAGTGCAGGTGGCATGGATGGAGGAATGTTTGGGGGCTTCCCTGGTGGAGGAGCTCCTCCCTCTGGTGGTTCTTCCCTGGCGCCCACCATTGAAGAGGTTAATTAAGCTAACCCTAAATATAATTATAGCATTCTTCCACAACCAATAAAGTTGAAGGACCTAAATTTGTAGCAAATTATGTGGCAGTTGTTAAAGTTGAGCTGCTATAGTAAAGTACTGGGCATTCTCAATACTTAAATAATGGAAGTGGTACACAGGGAAACAGCATTGCACTTTAAGCACTGTACTATAAGTGGAAATGCAATGTGTTCAATAAAAATATTTAAATTGGCAAAAAAGATATATGCTATTTTTAAAAGTGACCACACAATCATAGCAAAAACATTTCCAAATATGATGAATAAATTTAATAAACAGGTTTAAAAAGGCATATAGAAATCCAATTAATTAAGACTATACACTGATTAGGCAAGCTTAGGTAAACATGGGGACCATGGCATCACAAGCACCACATGCCATAACAGCACCACCCCCAGAGTGGGCTGAGCCTGCCACAGAGTCTGGGCATAGTGGCATATGACTAAAATCTCAGTGCTGTTGAGGCTGAAAACAGGAGGATCACTATGAGTCTAAGCTGCATAGTGAGAAACTATAACAAACAAAAAAACATTTTTAATAGAATAATATCTTCACAACACATTGTCATCAAAATCCCAGAAGTCCAACACAGGATTGAATATTAAAAGCAGTCAGAGAAAAGAAAATAAGCACTTATAAAGGTAAATCCAATAGAATTACAGCAGACTTCTCAATACAAACTTTAAATGCCAAGAGAACATGCAGAGTGTTTCAGTCCTTAAAAGAAAATAACTTTCAAAGCATTCATATATCCTTCAAATGTATCTTTCAAAACTGATAGAGAAATAAGTACATTCTATGACAAAAAATGTCTTAAGAAATTATGACAGCCAAACTAGTACTCCAAATAGATTTAAAAAATATACTAGAGACAGAGAAAATTCCACTGAAAAATTGTAGAAAGGAATTGATATATCTAGCACGATGAGTAAGTAAATAAAGTGGAACATAATGGAATAAAAATAGAGAAAATCCAAATCAGAGAAAAAAGAGGGCTGCAAGGAAAGCCAACTTTTTGGCCATAGCCTTCCAAGGTCAATTAAGATTCAGGATATATGAGAACTTGTACTGTTACATCGTGTAACACGGTAGTGTCACAAATTTTCTGATCAAGGAGATTATGGGGCCAAAGAGGAAAGTGATCGATAATGTAGAGCGTGCCTAAGGAGAGTCACATGGAGAGAAATCAATCTCTCAGACTTTCACAGGAAGCACATTGACCAAGCAATGGCCATGACTCATCCACATGGCGGACACTGACAAAGGTTCTACAATCTGAGGTACAGGACCTCAGGATAAATCCTGAGGGAATTTCACTGACCTCATCAGACCCAAAAGCTGCAACTCTTGTTGCATAGTTCCTGCTTTACTTTGGTCTTAACCGCCCAGCAGAAAAGTATAAAAACGAAATATAAGAAGCAAAGCCATGCTGTTATGCTGAGCTATAGGGGACTCAGGTCAACAATTTCTGACATTGCCAGTCAAGCAGAAGACCCTATACTATTATGGGCTACTGGACTCTTTTAGAATATTTTGCTGAGTCTACACACCTATAATATTCAAATAACAGAACTTAACAAAAAAGGGGATACAGATGAATGTTCATTTTGTATCTGTGTATTCAAAGTGGCTAGGATAGATATATGGCTCCATTCTCTTAATGAATAGAGGGATTTGTTCTAATGGTGTTTGTAAATAGAATATCATGTCTGCATCTTGTACAGCAATTAACCACTATAAAGAATGTATGCAGTGTGTTAATTATTGAAACTGTCCTACCAATTTGATTTGAAACTCTTTCATTGCTATTTGTTTTTCAGTAAAATCATGAAAAAAATAGAGAAAATAATAAATCCTCAAGGAGTCATGGAAAAAAATCAGGAAGCAACTAAACAATGCCTAGCATCAAATGATAATACCAGAATAACATACCTGAACTTATGGGATACACTAAAGAACAGCCCTAATAGAGTTTATTGCCTTGATGCTCACATTAGAAAGAGGATGAGCCCAAATAAATAACCCAATAATACACCTCTAAGCCCTAGAAAAACAAGAGCAGTCTAAACAAAAACCTTGTACAAGGAAGGAAATATTAAGCTCAGAGTGAAAATTGACAAAATAATGGATAAAATACAAAGAATCAATGAAATGAAAGCTATTTTTTTCAAAACGATACGCAAAATATATAAATCCTTAGCCAAATTTACCAAAAAAAGAAAACAAAAATGATTAAGATAAAGACCATTAGACCCTCTGGCACAACTCACCTGTCCCCATGGCCTCTTGTCAGTGCTGCTTTAGGCAGCCGCTACCAGCACTGCTTTCATGGTCACCAGCCTGCTTAGGCCGCAGTGCTGCTTCCTCTCTATCATCTGTGCTGAACTCTTGGCTCCAGACCTCAAAGGTTGCAGTCCCCCATATCATGTTCCTTGGTGTTTTCTGTCTCAAGGCTGCGCTCCCTCTGCAGTGGTGAGTACTTGCCCCACCGTGGCTACCTGCCTCCACTCCACAGGATGATGTTCATTTTCTGGACCAAGGGAGCTCAACTTTCTTTAGTCAGTGGGAAGTAGTTCTTTTGTTCTGTACTTACTTGTTTCAAAAAGACCTACAATAGGATTGCTTTGGTCCAACAATTTAAGTAGAGCAAATTGAGTTATATATTACCCTTTCATTCTTCTCTTATAATATTTCCCTTGTTCTAAACTGACTACTTCTTGGTGACAGTGAGCTTTTTTGTTGCTTTACATGCACATCATGGTTTTTCTGTGAAAAGTGTCTTTGGTTTCTCTAACCGCCTAATTCTCAGTCATACCTAGATCTCAACCTTGGGCTCCTTTTCCAGTAGGACAATTATTGGAGGCACCGAGTCAATGAATACAGCTACCATTTTGAATTTAGCATACCAAATGCTTTAGCATATTATTTCACTGAATTCTCCCAACACCCTACGAAATATGTGAAGCATGTGCTGTAAAGATAGGATGCAGAGCCGGGACATGCACGTGCCATGCACAGGCACAGGGTAGGCGTGGACCAGCATCTGCATCAGGTCTCTGTCTTTCCCCTGAAAATTTCTTAGGATGTGACATCAAGGCACAGTTGTATGTTCACCATCAGCTACTGATTAATTTTAAGCCTAGGATATTAAATGATACTTTGAGCTATGAGAAAGTCCCTTTGCAGCTACAACAGAAAAATTGTACTGTGCTTTTCAGTGTCCATCTTGAATTGAAGCTCTTCTTTCAGATTATTGAATGAATTATAGGATTTTTATTAAGGCATGGATTGGTTATCTCTTAAAATGAATATGAGAATAAGCTTGTCTTCTGGATGGTTGACAACCTAAGTTTGCAGACCAAAATTAGAGAAAAAGGAGGGCTACAAGGAAAGCCTTCATTTTGGCCCTAGCCTTCCAAGGTCAATTAAGACTCAGGACATATGAGAACTTGTACTGTAATGTCATGTAACTTGGTAGTGTCCCAAATTTTCTAATCAAGGAGATTATGGGGCCAAAGAGAAAAGCGATTGATGATGTAGAGTGTGCCTAAGGAGAGTCACATGGAGAGAAAACATTCTCTCAGGCTTTCACAGAGAGCAAATTGGCCAAGCAATGGCGGGACTCATCCACATGGCTGACACTAACAAAGCTTCTACAATCTGAGGTACAAGATCTCAGGATAAATCCCAAGAGGATTTCACTGACCTTATCAGACCCAAAAGCTACAACTCTTGTTGCACAGGTCCTGCTTTACCTTGGTCTTAACCATCCAGTAGAAAAGTATAAAAATGAAGTATATGACGTAAAGCCATGCTGTTATGTTCAGCTGTGGGGGACTCATGTCAACAATTTCTGACATTGCCATTAAAGCATAAAACCCAATACTATTATGGGCTACTGGACTTTTTTAGAATATTTTGCTGAGTTTGCACACCTATAATATCCAAATAATGGAACTTAACCAAAAAAGGGGGATACAGATTAATGTCCATTTGGTATATGTGTATTCAAAGTGGTTAAGATAGATATATAGTTATGTTCTTTTAATGAATAGAATGATTTTTTCTAGTGGTGTTTGTAAATGGGATATAAAGTCCTCATATTGTACAGCAATTACCAACTAAGAAGAATGTATGCAGTGTGTTAATTATTGAAACTGTCCTACCGATTTGATTTGAAACTGTCTCATTGCTATTTGTTTATCAATAAAATTATGGCAAAAAATGAATATGAGAGTTGATTGTATCAAACAATGATTTAACATGATGTGACTAAGACCAAGAAAGTCTCAGAGATAAACACCATGTATTTTCATTTCTGGCTTCATGACAGGGTTATATCTTTTATTATGTCGGTGTTTTCAATCTTCTTTTATTTATATGTTTTCTCTACAATTCTATCTTCTTAGTCAAAAAGGTTCCAAAACATGGCACACATTTTGAAATGAATGAAATGGATATTTAATCAACTGAAAGGAAATAAAATAAATTTAACAGTCAAAAAAAAAAGACCATTAGACATTAAAAAGGGCAAAATTCTCAGTGGACATTAAATCCAAAATATTATCATTACCTACTATGAAAATGCATGCTTCAACAATGAAAGAATATAGAAGAAATGGATAGATGTTTTGGACACATGTGAATTTTAAAACGTGAATCAAAAAATATAAAAACCCTGAATAGACCTATATCAGGCAATGAAATTGAGGAAATATAGGGAAAAAACTGACAGCTAAGAAAATCTCTGCACTTATGGATTCCCTATTAAATTCCATGAAAACTTCAGAAAGATGCAGTGATAATGTTCCTCAAACTCTTTAATACAACTAAAATGGCAGGAGTACTTCCAAAATTTTTCTTGTAAGCAAGAGTCAGCTTGAATCAAAAACTAAATAAACACCCAATTAAAAAAAGAAAACTACAGGCCAATATCATTAATAAATATACATGCAGGGACCTTCTGTGTGCTCTTCAGATTCTACTCCACCCAGTGTCCAGGCCCAGCATGTGTGGGGGACCTTCTGCGCACTCCCCAGAACTTCCTTCATCAGAATGGCCTCATGTGGAACACTGCAGTAGAACTACCTACAGAGAGGCAAAGTGTGAGACCCACCCCACTAATTCAAGTGCAGAACATCATGCCAGAGGGGCACAGTGGGTTCACTTCCAGAGGTTGCAGCAGGAATAGGCAGAACACACCAGCCAGACCCAAGACAGGAACACCTGGCTGAGATCAAACTTGGAATATCTGGACCCAGTAAGTTGTGACACTTTGTTAGACCCACATCTATGAGAACATCCTCTCTCTTTCTTGATTGAGAGAGTGGGCAACAGGTAACCGGGGTGAACTAGTCTCCCTGGAAGACTACAGGTACAAAAGGAAACATGAGAGTACTAGCCCAGGTCCGGTGAGTGTGCAGAGAGCTCCCTGCTACCCGGCACCGGCGGGACCAGTCCCAGCCCAGGCGCAGAGTGGGCCGGACCCTCTCCCAGCAAGTTGGGCTGACACCCACCACTCCGCAGTGCCTCCCACACATCGCCCGACAAGTAGGAATATTTGGCCCGTCCCGGAGCCCCCAGACCCAGTACTACCCCAGATCCCGTGAGTGTGTGCGGAGAGCTTCCTCTTCCTCCTACTTCACCTTGCCCCCTCCAGGCACAGCTCAGGCCTGGCATTCATGCCTGAGGTGTAATCCTGCAGATGCAATCCCTGCAGGGGAGAGTGTAGACGATAGATCCAACCAGCTAGTCCAGGAGCAAAACATCTCTCCATAGGGGCACAACAGGTTCACCCTTAAGGGCAGCAGCGGGAAGGATTGAGAACA
>NW_004525070.1:230648-235253 GCF_000260255.1 Octodon degus
AAAAAGAAAAAAAATTACTACTAGGAAGAATGTATGCAATGTGTTAATTATTGAAACTGTCCTACCAATTTGATTTGAAACTCTCTCATTGCTATTTGTTTCTCAATAAAATTATGAAAAAAACACCATAATTTAATCCACAGTACTGCATGCTGTCACTGCCCCGGAATAATGAAATATGCCCATGCATAATGAAACACTCTATCAAATTTCTAAAAAGATTTGAGAGCTTTGGCGGACTCTGGGCAACCTCTGGGACTCTGTTAATCTCTGACCAACCTTAATGCTCAGCATGAAGGCATGGAGTTTCTGCCACTGCCTGTCCAAACTTTTCAGAACTTAGGAGGACTCTGAGTGGCCTATGGTATGCAGAAGAGCTGCTATCTTTGGGCCCAGTATGCATAGGTGCAAAGCATTCCTGGAGCATTTAAGAACTTTGACAGACTGAGAAACCTGTGGGACTCTGATATCCTCTAAACTTCCTGAACCCCAGCACGCAGGCATAGAGATTCTACTGGTGCTGGTCCAAATGTTTAAGAACTTAGGAGGACTCTGAGTGGCATATGGGACACAAGAAAGCTGTAATCTATGGGCCCAGCCCACACAGTTACAGAACATTTCATGGAGCCATTTAAGAAGCTTCGCAGGCTCTGGGAAGCTTTCAGGACTCTGGGTAATTACTGGGAGCTCCAAAATTACCAAATAACGGGACCAAAAGGCAATCTCAATTCTCTAGCCCACCAAGAACAAATCCAGGAGACAATAATGTACAAGAACTTGGAAATCAAGCACCTGAAATCCCTGAAAAGGCAGCAACTGAAGTAAACAAAAATGTTTATCAGACTATAGAAGATATGAGATCAGAAATAATCCTACAGGGCAAAAAAGAAAGTGCAACAATCTTGAAAAAATTGCTCAGTGCAAATAAAGAAGATATAGATTTAAAAAAAATAGAGGAGAATAGAAAAATGATGGAAATACTGAATGAGCAATACAGGAAATAATTAAAATGCATGAAATAGAGTAGGACAGATATGCAGGAAATTAAGAACTATTCAAAGCTGGCAAGTTGCTTGAATAAAACTTAAGATAGACTTTTAGACATTGAAGACAGTGTTGAAGCTAATGAACATGAAGTAGAAGATCTCCTAAAACTAACAAGGAACAAGGATACAGCAATTCAGCTGAATCAAGAATATATACAAACTCTGAATAATGCAATAATAAGAAATTAAATTGGAAACATAATTTAAAAAATTACCAAAAAAGAAAAGCCTAAATCCTGCTGGATTCACGGCACAATTCTACTAGAAATTTGAAGAAGATTTAATGCTAACTTTTCTCAAACTCTTCAATGAAATTTAAAGGCAAGCAATTCTGAACTCATTCCTTGAGGAATTCTGATTCCAAAACAAGAGGAAGATCCAACTAAAAAAGAGAATTAAAGGCCAATCTCTGTAATGAATATAGATGCAAAAATCCTCAATAAAACACTAGCAAACACAATGCAGCAAATCACTAAGAAGATTACACAACATGATGAAGCTGGATTCATTCCAGGAATGCAGAGATAATTCAACATATGCAAAACCATAAAAGTAATCCACCACATCAATACAACCAGGAACAAAAACCACATGGTCATTTCAATAGATGCACAAAACCTTTTGACAAAGTTCTACACTCATTCATATAAAAAAAAAAAACCTACAGAGAAATAGAATAGATGGTCTCTATCTCAACATATTGATAAAAGCCATTTATGTGAAAGCAACAATCAACATCATACTAAACGGACAAAAACTGAAAGCATTCACTTTAAAATCAAGAACAAGCCAAGGATGTACACTGTCTGTATTCTGATTCAATAATGTTCTGAAAACCTTTGCCAGAGAAATTAGACAACAAAAAAAAAATAAAAGGAATAAGTATTGTAAAAGAAGATGTGAAGTTATCATTATTTGCAAATGACATGATATCCTACATAGAGGACCGTCGAAACTCCACCAAAAGTCTTGTAGATTCAATCACCAAAATCAACAGTGAAGCAAGATAAAAAACAACACCTGAAATTGATATTTTTGTACACAAACAATGTACACAAACAATGAACGAACTGAGAGAGAAATCAGGGAAACCATACCTTTCACAATAACATAAAAAATAATGAAATACTTAGGAATCAATATCACACAGGACATAAAAGATTTATAAAATGAAAATTACAGTACTCTGAGAAAAGAGATTGAAGAGGATTGGAGAAAATAGAAAAATATTTCATACTCCTAGATAGGAAAAACTAACATTATGAAAATGGCCATACTCCCCAAATTGTTACACAGATTCAATGCAATCCCAATTAAAATACCATTAATATACCTCACAGAGCTACAGAAATCTTTCTTTAAGTTCATTTATAATAAGAAGAGACGCAGAATACAAAAACAATCCTGACAAAACAAAGGAAAGGCAGGAGGCATATCAATCACTGATTTGAAATTATACTATAAAGCTACTGTGATAAAATAGCATGTTACTGGCATAGAGACAAACCTGAGGATCAATGCTATAGATTAGAAGATGCAAACACAAGTAATGCACTCAGCCACATTATCTTTGATAAAGGGGCCAAACAGGTTCACTGGAAGAATGATAGCCTATTTCATACATGTTGCTGGAAAAACTGGCTTCCCAGATGCCAAAAGCTAAAACGACACCCATGCCTACCACCATACACAAAGCTATAGTCAAAATGGATCAAAGATTTGGGCCAGCCAGATAGCTCAGTGAACTAAAGTGCCTGCTTAGGCAGAGTGCAGGCTGGGGTTCCATCTCTTATGGTGCCGGCCCCACCCCCGGGGTGCACTGAGACAGAGATTCAGGTTGGACATCGTGGGGCTCACCTGTAATCCCAGCAGTTGGGAGGCTAAAAACAGGAGAATCTATGTGGTGAGACTCTATAGACCTTGTACTAAATACATAAAAAAGAACAAAGATTTCCATATTAAGACAGAAGAACTAAATCTTCTGGAAGAAATGTAGGTAAAAATCTTAAAGACATAGGAGTAATTAGAGAATTCATGAACAAAAAAAAAAAAACTTGCAAGGGAAAGGCTTCAAAGCACCAATTGAGATGTCATCTTTTTGAAAAGTTTCTGCACTTCAAAGCAAATCTCCAACAAAGTATAAAGAAAAACCACAAACTGGAAAAAAGTCACCATAAACTCTAACTCCAACAAGGACATCCAGCAAGAACATATAAAGTATTAAAAAACTGCCCCCCCAATTGAAAGACCCAATCCAAAATAGGAATCTGAGATGAACATAAACTTCTCAAAGGGAGAAATATGAATGACAAGTAAATATGTGAAAAAAAAATCTTCAGCATCATTGGTCATTTGAAAAATGCAAATTAAAACAACACTGAGATTCTACCTCACCCCAGAAAAAAAATGATCAACATCAAGAAGTGAGTCAATAACAAATGCTATAGAATCCCGGGAAAAATGAAAACCTTGTGCATTGCTGATGAGAGTGCACTCTGGTACGACTACTATGGAAATAAGTACAGATTCCTTCAAAATCTGGGATTGGAGATCCCATTCAAGCCAGCTATTCCCCTCCCAAGTATTTTTCCAGAAGAATTCAAAGCCTCATACCACGGTGATATATGTGCACCCATTTTCATAGCATTACAATTTGTGAGAGCTAAGTCCTGGAAACAACCCAAATGCCCATCAACTGAAGAATGGATAAAGAAGATGTAGTATTTTTGCATAATGGAGTGTTATTCAACTATAAAACATGGGATAAATTTTAATCTTTTTTCAGTAAATTGATGTAAACAGAAAACATACTCAAGTGAAATACAGCAGATATACTTGTGCAAATATCGCATTGTCTGCTTATTGTGAGATCCTGAAAGAGAAAAATAGAATGTGAAGGGTAAAATAGATACTGGGAAAAGGAAATGAACTTATCAAAAGGAAAGAATCACTGAGTTCAAAAGGACAGAAAAAGGAGTGAGTGAAAGAAATTAATCTAGATTTGTAAGCAGACGGTTTGGACAACTGTATTGTGCATTTCTACTGGTCTATGGAAAGCAGCAGATAATGCTTAATTTGTTTCATCTCCTTTCTGTCAATTGATTATATTTTTTTCTCTCCTCAATTTCTTACACATTTCTTTATTTTTTTCTTTCTTCCACCAATTTTATATGCATATATCTCATAGTATGAATAACTAATTGGAAGACAACATTATGTATCAAAACAAATACTGCTAAATTAATACTACTTTGTTAAGTGAAATTCTGTATCACTTGTAATTTTTTCTGTTTTAATCATAATTTCTATGCTCTCCAAAAAATTAGAACATTAGAAAAAGAAGAAATAGTAAGAAGTATCTGACTAGCTTTCCAGATATTTCTGAATACCTGAATATTTTTTCATAGTTATGATTTTATATAAGCATTTTGTTTTGCATCATTTACTTGTTTTTTCAAAGTTGTATTGATAAACAGATAGCAATGAGACAGTTTCAAATCAAATCGGAAATACAGTTTCAACAAATAATACACTGCATATATTCTTCTTAGTGGTTAAT
>NW_004525070.1:236732-238775 GCF_000260255.1 Octodon degus
AATATAAAGGCTTGCAGTTTATCATTCTTAATAGCTGAATAATATTCCAGATGTGGTATTTTTGCATCATTTACTTTTAATTAAAGCAGCTCTAGAGAAATTAAGGGGAACTTAAAATTAGACAAGTTGCAACAAACGGGAATGAAATAGATGTGTTTGAAGTTATTATTCTTACTCTTCTATAAAATTTGGAAACACGGCATAAAGTAAAGGAACATACTGGTCCAGCAGAATATAACTGGCCCAAAAGAGATTACAACTGGTGGAAATGGAATGTAACAGTCAGTGTGTCTAACAATACTCCTATAATCTATCAGGATTCAGTTAGGAGGAAATAAGACAGGGGTATAAGCACCTGTCTGGCAAGGGCAAAGTCCTGAGATCAATCACTGGTAACAAAACAAAAAAGAGACAATGAGAGCTATAATGACACAAATTATGCAGAGACAGAAAGGGTGAGATATACATGTGTCACAAACAGGTGGACTGCCTGATTTCCAGAACCAGAAGAATCATCAAGACAGCAAAATAGCCTTGCTGAAAGGTTTACAGTACAAGAATGAAAGAGTGACACATGTAGAATGAAAGAGTGACACATGTAGATCACCTGAATACTAATGCAAACTTTTTCACCAGAAAAATACCTTACTGTGTTCCTAAAAACACATGTCTCAAAGGTAAATCCACTGGGCACAGAGCTTGTTCCCTATTATATTCTTAGATTGTTCTAAGGACAAATGGATTATCCTGTCATCCTCTAAGATAACATCATTTGCTTGACTGTAGAGGACCTTTTGGTGATGTCCTAGTGCCCATGTGGTATAGTAGAGTAACCTCACTTGGATTGTGTGATATCACCAAGGTCCAAGACAAAGATGTCCTCTATCAACACTCCTATGCAATGTATTTCTTGAGTCATTAGCTAAAGCCATTAGACAAGAGAAGAAATAAAAGGAATAAGAATAGGTAAAGAAGAAATTAAATTATCATTATTTGCAGATGGCATGATACTTTACTGGAAGACTCAAAAAACTCCAACAAGAAGCTACTAGAATAATACAGAAATTCCGTAGCATAGCAGGATATGAAGTCAATGCCCAAAAGTCAATAGCATTCCTCTACATAGATAACAAACACACCAAGAGGGAAATTATAGAAACAATACCTTTTATAATAGCTACAAGGAAAATGAAATACCTTGGAATTAATCTAACTGAAGAAATCAAACATCTCCTCAAGGAAAATTACAGTATTCTTTAAAAAACGATTGTAGAGGATTTCAGAAAATGGAAATATATTGCATGCTCCTGAATAGGAAGAACCAACATTGTGAAGATGGCCATACTTCCAATACCAGCTATTCCTCTACTGGGAATTTTCCCAGGTAATCTGAAAACATCATATCATAGTGATATATGTGTGTCTGTGTTCATAGCAGCAAAATTTGTGATAGTCAAATCTTGAAAACAACAAAAATGCCCATCACCTGAGGAATGAATGAAAAAAATATTGTACTTTTATACAATGGAGTATTACTCAGCTATAAAAAACGATAACCTTGAAGAATTTATATTTAAGTGGATGCCACTTGAAGATATACTCATACATGAAATAAACCAGACACACATGTGTAAATATTGTATAGTTTCCATAGTAGAAGAACTCAAAAGAAGACATTCCAATAGAAAGTTATAATACAATTAAAAGGAAAGCAAGAACTTGAGGACTAGAAAATGAACAGAGAGCAAGGAGAAGAGCTAGGAAACATGACAGAGGCAAGCCATTCACTTGTATGTACAAGATGTTTAAGGCAATGATCCTGAGAGTCTTCAGAATATTTTCGAATCTAGCAGTTAATTGGAAAGATTCTCACCCTGACTAACTATATATACTGACACCTGTGAACTAAGAAACTACACTGAAGATGGCAGTTTGTAATAGTAGATTCATACTTGGAGTGCCTGTCATTCTGGTCTTCTAAATACGTGCTGCCCGTCATGACAAGACAGTTGATGCCATGCTGTCTCTCAGGTAGATTATTTT
>NW_004525070.1:238875-241518 GCF_000260255.1 Octodon degus
AAGGACTTAAAGTTTAACATTCAATACTTTATTAAAAATACCTGCTCCATGTTATGCCTAAGGTGTTTGATATTCAGACAGTGAGTTTAAGCTCAACAGTCTAAGTTATATAGCAATAACAATAAGCTTCTCTTCTGGAGGGTTAACAACCTAAGTTTGCAGACCAAAGTTAGAAAAAAAGGAGGGCCACAAGGAAAGGCAACATTTTCGCCCCAGTCTTCCAAGGTCAATTAAGCCTCAGGACATATAAGAACTTTTACTGTAACATCATGTAACTCAGTTTAGTCCCAAATTTTCTGATTAAGGAGATTATGGGGCCTTAGCGGAAAGTGATCGCTGATGTAGAGTGTGCCTAAGGAGAGTCACATAGAGAGAAAACATTGTCTCAGGCTTTCACAGAGAGCCCATTAGCCAACCAATGGCCATGACTCATCCACATGGCTGACACTGACAGAGCATCTACAGTCTGGAGTACAACATTTCAAGATAAAGCCTGAGGGGATTTGACTGACCTTATAAGATGCAACAACTACAATTCTTGTTGCAGAGTTCTTGCTTTTCCTTGGTCTTAACCATCCAGCCGAAAAGTATAAAAACAAAATACAAGAAATAAAGCCATGTTGTTATGTAAAGCTGTAGGGGACTCAGGTCAACAACTTCTGACTTTGCCAGTCAAGTGGAAGCCCCAATACTATTATGGACTACTGGACTATTTTGGCGCATTTAGTTGAGTTCACACACCTATAATATTTAAATGTTGGAACTAAACAAAAAAGGAGATATAGATGAATAGCCAATTTGTATCTCTGTATTCAAAATGGTTAGGATAGTTATATAGCCACATTCTCTTAATTCAAGGAAATAGAGGGATTTGTTCTAATGGTGTTTGTAAATAGGATATCATTTCTTCATCTTGTACAATAAACAACTACTAGGAAGGCAGTATGCAATGTGTTAATTATGGCAACTGTCTTACCAACTTGACTTGAAACTGTCTCATTGCTATTTATTTCTCAATAAAATTATGGGAAAAAATAAGGTAACACTTCAGTCCTAAAGTGAAACTCTTCTCCTGAATGTTGATCTCTACTCAATCATGTCAGTCTGTTGCTTGTTGTCTCTATTGCCCTGTCCTCGGGGTTCCCCAGGAGTGTGGGCAGCATCAGCTGAGTGCACAGCATGTGGTCAGTCTCAGGATCCTCCTTGGTTCAGCACACAGGTCCAAGTATATCAATGTTTTTCTTAAATTACAAAATTTCAATGGAAATTTCCTGAACGCCTTAGGTCTGTATTTGCTTCACATATAACTCATTTTTTGAAGAAATCTATTCATCTTAGTGCTTAAATTGTCTTAAACCAAATTCTTTCTTACATTTTTCTCTAATCTTTGTTGTGAGCATTAAATATTATATCAAGGAAAATGTCTGTCCAACAATATTAAACGGTACATTTCCAAATATTTGTGGAACAATAATTTATATTATATGCATGTGTACATGTGTGTATGTAATTTTATATTTGGACTGATTTCTAATGAAGCAAAGATGCCAAAAATTCAAATAGAGAAAGAAAACATTGAGGTAAATAAAGGAGCAAATAAAATGCTATTTTTTATGATTGATCTTGTTGTTCCCTTTATTCTATCTTGAAGTAACAAAAAAGGTAACAAAAGGCCTGACAAACACATCCAAAATTCCTGGTGTTTTCTTTCATACTGATATTTAAAACCTTAAAAAGAAGGCATAAATGTCTTTGTTGATGCACTGATATGACTATCACACACATTGATTGGGAGAAAATAATTGACGTATATCTTTAATTAAACTATTTGCATTGAAAATGAAAAAGTTGTGGGGAAAAGAAATCAATTTTGAAATTTCTCCAAGATCACCTAAAAGCTATGTCTGCACTTAAACTGATGCTTTCCTGAACTTGCATCAGCTGAGATTGTAAAAAAAGAAAAAAAGATTTCTACCTTGTAGTCTTGAGGTTAGCCCAAGTGGAATAATGTGTTCTGTGTTTGAGAACTGCTTATTCTCTCTTAAAATTACTTATGTCATAGCTCGGGAGAAATGGGACTCCCTGGAGCTGCTGATGGCAGTAGCATCATCTCCTGGCTGCACTTTTGCCTAAGATTTCTAGAAAATTTGCCATTATCCTCTGCTGTTACTTCAAAGTAGTCAAGCTAAGTAATGCTTTAATGAACTTGCAACCTAAAATAGTCAACATTTTCATGTCCCACCCACATTAATAACAGCCAGAGGCCAAGAAGCATAGCACTCTTGGAAAAGGTAGCCCAGTGAGGAATAATATTTTCTACTCATAAAAAATAAGTACTATTCCAGAAATATGAATGAAATCCATCTTAAGAATTTCAACGGTACACTTTTTTATCCAGATAGGAATATCAATGAACTCTAAAAATCAACATCTAGTCACTACTTAAGCAATTTTCCTTGCATTATCAGGAACAATACATTGTTTATTCTTTGTTTATAAACTGCTTAACAACAGGTTTTTATCATTTCTTACTCTTCTGAGATCTCCAAGTCATTATTAGGTCCTTATTTTCATGAGGAATAAAAACAATGATGCAAATTAATAGCACATTTACTTTATTATTTTTATCAAAATATATAAATA
>NW_004525070.1:246247-249280 GCF_000260255.1 Octodon degus
AAGTAGGTGCTTTAGACCACTGAGCCATCTCTCCAGCCCCAACAAGTTTATTTTTATTATAAAGTTAGCAAATACTAAACATTAAGGGAGGCAGGACAAAACAAACACAATTAAGAGACCATAGTTCTAGTGAAAATATTTTCCAAATCAAAAGTAGATGAAAATTGATAGGTCAATAATTAAAAGACTAATAAAAGAAAAAAATAAATAACTGTAAATTAATACTACTGTTCTTTTATTGACCTTTAAGAAAAATTATGATGATACTTACAACAAATTAGCAATAATATTTATAATACAATAACATTCTTAACTCATTTGAAAGTGCTCAACTATACAAAGTGGATATTTCATGAGTTAACAGTCTATGCTCACTATGAAAAGTACATTTCTACATCTTTCTTACTAAACTAAACTTTCCTTCGGTTGAATTTTTCTCTGTCCTAATACATGGTGGCCTAGGGCTTATCTGTGAGTACATTTTAGCATCAAATCAACAATTGCTTTCTTCCATTAAGTCTACTAATTACCAAGCACTTCTGAAGTGAAATTTTTATGTATTATGGTGCCAAAATTAAGCTATAAAGAGTATCATTCAAAAAAATAAAAAAATAAAGAGTATCATTCATTCATATCACTTAACTTAAACTTATTCTGTGACTAGAAGTGAATCAATCACAAGGATAGAAAGTGATGCTATCTGGTTGGCTCACTTAACCTCTTGCATCTGGGGTCCTCCTAACACCCTGATGGGACCTATGCCTCCTACCCCTGCCAGCACACACATGCACTCATGCACACACACACATACACACACACACACACACACACACACACACACACACACCCTCCTTGTTAAGCTTTAGGAATTCTGATTCTTCCAGATTCCTTCTCTTTTTATCTCCACTTGCTGAATAATGTTATATTAGAGTTTTATTCTATTGACTATGTGATACAATCCTTCAACAGTATTGTTGAGGTGGTAAAGTCGCATAATGATGAGAGAAATTAATGCATGCTGTGATGTTTTAAATTAAATCCATGAATTTACTGACAATAGTCTCCTCAAAATCACTAGTCTAGCTTCGTGGCTGTGAGCTAAACTAGTGATTGGCATGCAAAGAAAGGCATGTAATGGGAGTAATAGCGTGTGTCTTTCAAGATGACATTGTAGCTTCCCTCTCATTTTCTTTAGTCATTCACATAAGTATTGCTTTAATAAAATCCCTTCCAGCAAAATATGTAATTCCTCCTTAGTAAAATCCTAATGAGCTATTTCATGATGGAGGATTAACAATGCAAAAGCCTACTGGGATTTATATATCAGAAATCATACTATAATACAATGGCTAGTCTTCCTAAAATTTTACTTTTACATATGTTTTCTTTTTCCTTTTTTATGCATTTGGTTGTTTAATGTATTTGGTCTCATGATGAAGCTCAGACTCATAGTGATCCTCCTGTTTTCACCCTCCCCAGTCTGGACTTATAGGCATGTGCCACCACATCTGGACTCTGTGGCTGGCTCAGCCTGCCCTTGATGTGGGGCTGGCATAGCATGTGGTGCTGGGGATGGAACTGTGGTCCCTAAGCTTGCCTAAGCATGTGCTTTAGTCTGCTGAGCTATCTCACCAACCCCACTTTTACATATATTTTCTTGAAAAATATAACAATATGTTTTGTACGAAATTTCACTTCATCTAGAATTTTATACTGTCAATCACTGCCTGATATTTACATATTTCAAGATAATTAATGTATTATTATGGCATCTTCATAAATTCTTTATAGAATTGACATTTTCCAAACAAACGGGTATGAACTAAATCAATTTTTCTCACATCATTCTTACTTCTGAGAAACAAAGAGGTAAACAAGTTGACCTTTATACTTTAAATAAATTCATTGTCTCAGTATCATCTTTCTGAAATCTCTGATGTAACATTTTTATATTTTTTCAAATTCTAGCATTTAAATATTGCCTAATTTAGCCAATATTACAACCTGTTCAATATCAACAATAAAAATAACAATAACCTAGGCTTTCTGATCCTGAATGAGTGCTAGGCAATGTGTTCTGGTTGTTGTTTTTGTTGTTTTTGTTGTTGTTGTTGTTGTTGTTGTTGTTGTTGTTGTTGTTGTTGTTTCATTCATTTATACTTTATAGCAGTCCTGTGATATAGATATTGGTGGCAACATCCTAATTTAGAACTCTCAGAGATTATTCTTAGAAGTATAGTTAGGAGAATTCACAGCTTTTTCTCCTGTAAAACCCAGCTTCCAGTCCAGACTGGACATTGCCCCTAAACACTCCAAGAAGCAAGCATCCCACCTTGTGGATTTCAGTGTTGTAAGCTGTGTTCTTTCACCTCCAATCTCAAGATTACAGCCCTAACCTCTAATGTGACTGTGTTTGGAGATAAGACCTATAGAAAGGTACTAAAGTTAAATGAGGTCATAACATTAAGGCCCTCCTCCAACAAGATCAGGGTTATATGATGTCACTACCCAGCATCTGAAGATGCAGAGAAGGTAGGTGTTCTCAAGTTAAAAGAAGAGGCTGCACAGAAAGCAGCCCTGAAGTTACTTTGATTTTGGACTTCTACTCTACCAATTGTGAGAAAATGAATTTTTGATGCTTCAACCAGCCTCATGGTATTTTGTTATGGCAGCTGAGTTAATGCATGAACAGAATGCAGATACTCTTGACTAAACCTTAGTTAGCCACATTCTACTAATGCTGTTAGTACCTAATATAAATTTGGCTATAATTAATTATCTATGCAATGTCCTTTCAGACTTTCTCTGATGCATCAAAATTCACTCCTCTGCACTTAATGTGATGTTTAACACTGTGATGATACAGCACACACCAGTGCTGCACATCATATCTATATAATTAAAATTAAAATGTCAAAAAATAGACTTCCTTCTCACTATAGAACAATTAAATGTGATATCAAGCCTTTTAACACTAGACTATTAATGTCTTCTTGCTTCCTTAATTTTGAAATCAATTGGTCATGCTTCAAA
>NW_004525070.1:249380-251350 GCF_000260255.1 Octodon degus
ATATACAAAAATAGTTAAGACAGATATACAGCTACATTCTCTTAATTCAATGAGAAGAAAGATTTGTACTAATAGTATTTGGACAGGATACCATGTCTGCATCTTGTACAATGAATAATTGCTACAGAGACAACAATATGCAATATATTGATTACAATAACTGTCCTACTAACCTGCTTTGAAACTATTTCATTGCTATTTGTTTCTCAGTAAAATTATTTAAAAAATAAATAATTCTTAAAAGTAACCCAGGGAGCTGGGGAGACGGCTCAGTAGAATAAGTACTTCCCAGGCAAGCACAAGGGCCTGAGTTCAATTCCCGGTTCCGCAAAAAAAAGTAACCCAGTATAGCACAGTAATCCAATATACTATAATAGTACTGGGTTATCTACACGACTGGCAATGTCAGAAGTTGTTGACTTGAGCATTTTACAGTTCAGCATATTAATATGGCTTTACTTTTATACCTCATTTTTATACTTTTCTGCTGGATGGTCAAGACCAAGATAAAGTAAGACCTATATAGCAAAACAAAAAAATGTAAGTGCACTGATTTATTAAATGAGACATTAGGAATTTTTAAGAAAGTGACAATTGAGAAAAGATTTGACTGGATTGAGGTAAAAAAAAAGCCAGGTAATATTCAGAAGAAATATTCCCAGAAGGAAGAGGAGAGAGAAAAGACTAGATTTGGCATGTTTGAAGGATACTGGAGAAGTAGCATGGTTGGGACATAATGGATTAATGGGAACATGGTAAGAAATAAGAACTCAGCAGCAACCAGAAGGCAAGGCATGGATGAACATCCTTAATGTGAGGGGAACCATCATACTCACTGCTAACAGTAAGGGAATGATATTCTCTGATTTCTTCTGGACATGAGCTTTGTGGTTGTTGCATGTAATGAAAAGTCACTGCTGTGCTGCAGTAATTCTGAATGTACTTGGACTATGTGGTGAGAGGTGAACAGTGATCCAAATTTAATACTTGGGAAAGACAAATCTGTAAAGTTGCTGAAGGATGGGGCATGCTATATGAGAAGATGTGAAGAATCAAAGATAGAAGTCCAAGAGTTTGGCCCCAAGCAATCGGGTGGAACATGAAACCATTTATTTCATTTATCTTACTCTAACTGTTAAGCCTGCCTTTTAGCAAAGGAATATTTCAATCTATCCTTGAGATTTACCTGAACTGCAAAGTTGAAAAATATAAAAACCTGTAATTTTTTATTCTCACTACAAGCATTTATTATAACTGTCTTAAATTTCTTTATTCTTTTCTACTTTTCCCAAAAGCCTGAAGTCTATTATATAGAAATTAATCTGAGTCGGTGGCGAATGAAAGCAAGAGACAGGAAAAAGAATGTAGTGGGACTGTCCTGCTTCAAGGTTGTATATGGTTAGATTTTTGGACTTATGTATAAACATAAAAATTATATAATTTGTTGTGCCTATTTTAAAAAATATATTCTAAATTTTAAATGTTTTTTCATCATATTCTGTAGGGACCTAAAGTTCAACATATCAATATTTGATGAAAAACACCTGTTCCATGTTATGCCTAAGATGTTTGAAAATCAGACACATAGTGAGGTTAAGTTAATAGCCTAAGTTGTATGGAAATAACAATAAGCTTGTCTTCTGGAGGGTTTAACAACCTAAGTTTGCAGAACAAAATTAGAGAAAAAGGAGGGCTGCAAGGAAAGCCTACATTTTGGCCCTAGCCTTCCAAGGTCAATTAAGACTCAGTACATATGAAAGTTTGCACTGTAACAACATGTAACTTGGTAGTGTGCCAAATTTTCTGATCAAGGAGATAATGGGGCCAAAGAGGAAAGTGATCGATGGTGTAGAGTATGCCTAAGGAGAGCCACATGGAGAGAAAACATTCTCTCAGGCTTTCACAGAGAGCACATTGGCCAAGCAATGGCCGTGACTCATCCACATGGCTGACACTGACAAAGGTTCTAC
>NW_004525070.1:251692-259730 GCF_000260255.1 Octodon degus
ATATCAAGCCTTTTAACACTAGACTATTAATGTCTTCTTGCTTCCTTAATTTTGAAATCAATTGGTCATGCTTCAAAGAGAACATATGAATATTAACATCCCTGTTTTCAAGAGTTCTGTTTGTATTAAGTTTCCTCCTATTGAATTCCAGCCTCAGCAAGCTCTTGTGTATTTTCCTCAGTGGGTGTTGATCAGGATCCTGTAACCTAATCCATTTTATAGCCTCTGGTTTCAAAAACCAACATCTCCTGTATTGCTTTCTGTCAAGGGTTTCTTTTGCCAGCACAGCAATCTGCACAACAAGTGGTATTCCCTATAAGCTTTGAAGTGACATGAATATCATTCACATCATCACGACTTAGTGCAGCAAGTAGAATATGGTCAAGCTTCTTAAACTTGACATGCTTCAGATTCTTCATTTGCCTAGTATGGTAATAACAACTCATTTATTATCAGGGGCAAGTGAGATGAAAAGCACTTAACTACATGTATGGAACATCATGCACATTTAATAAATCATAATTACAAGTTTCTGGTTAAGTTGATTAATCTGCTGTGTTCTGAATGAGTGCCACTGGATTTGATTTTATGACTACATGTCACATATTTTAAGAGGAAACTTCTGGCTGAAATGACTCAAACTTGAGGAAAGTAAATAATTTTAGGAGTTATATAAGCCTGAAAATATATGTGTTTAGAAAAGCAGACCTTTTTGCTGCTCAAATTATAACAGAAAATGAAATTTTAATTTTTAAATGAGAGTAGTACAACAAGAACTACTGGAGAAAAGAAATTGGCTTGGAGGGAGAAATGTGACAAGCTTTATTTGGGACACAATGAAACATTTTGGGTTTCAATTTCTATGAAACTTCCAAGTAAAAATGTCTAAAAGCAAACTGAGCAAGTGGTTCCAGAAGTGGAATCATGCAATTCCTGGGGAAGTGACTTAAATTTGAAGTGGCAGCACAATTTTAGGGAATAAAATGGTTCTCAGACACTATGTAGAGTTAGAATGAAGGGAGGATAATTCTGAAGTCATCAAATATTAAAAGCAAAAGAAGTCCTTATAATGAGAGGCTTCCAAGGAAAGAGAGCTAAGAGAGGAAAGAGGGACCAAGGGAAGGTGGATGCACAAAGAAAGGAGCAGTCACTTGTGCCAAATGTTGCCAAAAACACATGAAAGGAAATCAAGGAGGAATGTCAATCACATTTTTCTCCTTCTGCTACTCTCCTGGACCTTTTACAATTTTGCTGAACTAAAACACAATTTACAATCCATATACAGTCTAGCATTGTCTTTAGATATGTCTATAATATTCATAACGATATAGGGGAATGAAACTCCCAACCTGAAAGATATCTTGGATGAGTTTAAGTTCTCTAAAACTGTAGAATAAATTTTAGGAACAATGGAAGTTAAGAGCAGGATATATTTACTGGGGGAAAGAAAGCTTCTGTCCAAGAGAGGAACAGAAGGGAACCTGAGAGTGTTGCCCAGGAAACTGACTTTCCTGGGGGTTTTTATAAATCAAAATCATAAGGTAAAATGGGTCAGAGTTGGAAAATATGGGAACTCACACAAGATGGACAAAACTATGGACAATTCTAAGGTTACAAGCACAATTGCTCAGGCAAAATTGATTAAATCCAGGATCAAATGGGGAAGTGAGTCACATAGCAAGTGGGCATGAATGTAGAACAGGGGCTTTTCCTGTAAGGGGCTGGGTTAGTGACTCTTCCTGGGTTCCTCAAGGTGATAGAGATTTATTTAGAATGTCAATTCCAGATACTTGTCTTTAGGAAGGTATGCATTTGTTTGACCTTTTGTCTGTCCCACAGTGGGTGTCTCTGTCTCTCCCACACTTGCAAGAATGCACAAAAGGCCTCCATACTGGCTCCTCCTGAATGCCCAGCCCTGTCTAACTACCCATAATTTTTCTCACTCAGCTGCCTACAACAATAATAGAAAATCATACTTTTGTATTAATCTTGTCCTCCTAGTTGGACATTACATACTTTATCACAGAAAGTCTTTAGTGTTTTTTAGTGTATAATAAGTGATAAATGAAATCTTGTTGATGAAAGAGTTGATCAAGTGTCCACTGGGAATGTCAGATTTTAAGTAAGCAAGATTGCTTTCCAACTAGTTATTCATATTACCAGATGTATGCATGCAAAATTCAAAGAAGAAAGAAATATATAAGAAATTAAAAGGAGAAAAGGGAGAAACGATTGAAAATAGGGATACAAAATAAATCAAGCATTAAATATTCCCTTCAAAAAAAAACTGTTCTTTTCCATAGACAAGCAGAAATGTATGGTTCAATTGTCTAAATCATCCTGTTTACATACATAAATGTATCTCTTTCCCCAACTCCCTCTCCTGTCCTCCTTAACTCAGTAACTCTTTCCTTTTCAATAAATTTATTGCCCCTTTTTCTCTATCTGATGACATTTTCTCTTTCAGGTTCTCACACTAAGGGACAGTATGATGTTTGCACATGCAGGTCCGATTTATTTCACTTAAGACTACAGTCTCTAGTTGCATCCATTTACCTGCCCCATTTGTAAGTAATGATCTGCCTGCTCTTACATCAGGGTCAACTCCTTTGATAGGTCATCATTTGAAGTACAAGTGTTAATGCTTTCCTTCCCCTGGCCTCTGGATCTTGGTTGCAGGAGGGTGTCTTCCATAGGCCATACAGTTTACTTTAGATGAGTCTCTTTAGACCTTTGGTGGAATGTGGTCTTAACACTCAAGCATTTATCTGCACTGTACACATTTGTGTCATCCAAAAGCCTGAAAGCTAATGGAATCATGTTTTCTTCCTCTGATATTTATATTTCCTCAAAACTAAAAATAACTCTGAATTAATTTAGAACAAAATTTATGACTGTCCGATGGAAAGTGGCAGCAGAAGATATGGCAGGACTTCTCTGGTGTTATCTTAAAATTATTTTGTCTCTAAAAACTGCTTGGAGAAGTGAGGCAACCTCAACTAAGAATCTTTTGCAATATGAGGAGCAGAATATTATAGAACCAGAGATAAGAGATTCCTAGTGATGTGTGGTCTCAGAGAAACCCACAGAAATTCCCCCCAATAGAGTCAGTTTTCACTGCTGGGAAAAAGCCAACTCCAGTCAGGAAAAGGTTTTCAGGCCCAAGAGTTCTTCTTTCCCCCACTCAACCACAAATCACTTGGAAATCTCCTATGCCCACATATGGAATATGTGTTGTTAGAGACAAATGAAACCACCCACTTCCTCTTTTCCATTGGAGGTTTCCCATCTGCAGAAGGCCTGAGCTGTGAGTAGGCTGGAAAGAAGCTTTAAGCATACACTACAGAACTCAGACTGCTTTGAGAACTATGCAAAGATATTTTTATTATCTGAAAATGATCAGCTAAGCAGTGGAACACTTTTCTAAAAGAAAGATGACCCACATTGATTTGATTTGCAGTGGAAATAATAAGGAAAAAAAAGTTGCCTTGTTACTTCACTGAAAAAAAAAAAAAAAAAAAAACAGCTGTTTCAATGTGCTAGTTAAAGTAAAAGCAAGGTCTACAGAAATTCAAAAATTTAAGACTAATGCCTTAATATTGAAGCAAATATATAGCATCAACCTCATATGAAGAATTCATTATGTATATAGGTTTTGAATCTCATGATTTCTCTGCCAGTCGACAACCATCACATGTATAATAGGCTTATTGTTAAAATACAAGTCATAATCCATAATGTTGCCAAAAAGCTTAATATTTTCAAAGCTTCCTCTGATAAATTCATATTTAAAATCCTTGCTGTGCTTACATAAACATATTTGCCAGTAGAATTTATTCATCTCTTCCAAATTTTCAAGCTTAATATTAGAGTTGTACGAATGAGTAGGCTAACCTGGCCCAGCAGCTCTGCTCTCTTATTTATAAACTACAATACTTCTCTAGACTCATGGCTCTAGCTAATGATTCCAGAACTATATTGAATAGGAGTACTGATAGAGGACATCTTTGTCTTATACCAGATCTGAGAGTAAAAGCCACTGGGTTGTCATAGATGGCTTTTGTCTTAGTTACTTTTTACATCACTGGGACAAATACCTGACACTCAAAATGAAGGAAGGAAAGGTTTATTTATCTCACAGTTACTGGAGGGTTCAGTCTATATTCTGCTAGCTCCAAGGCAAGTGACAGCAGTTCATGCGGCAGAAAATAATGAAGAGCAGAGGAGGAGCAGCAGCTGCAGCGGCGTCCATCAAGCCTCTCTCTTCCTTCTACGCTGACTGCTGAGACTGGTGCTCCACCGTGAAGATTGTAGCTCCTCCAAAGTGACATGGCAGTGAAGATCAAGCTCCCCCCAAAACTGGGACTTCTCCAGGGAAGCGGGACAGGGCGGCAGGAAACCAAGCAGGGTGGCAGGAAGCCTTTCTCAATTCCTGGGTCCTGCCCACCTGCAGGGTAGGCCCCCATGCTGAGAACTGCGGAGCTCATTCAGGAAAGTTGACACAAAGTATCAACTCACACAGCTTTCATCAGATTGAAGTAGAGGCCATCTATTCCAATTTTCTGTAGAACTTTGAACATGAATGTGTGTTGGACTTTGCTGAAAGCCTTTTCTGCATCAATTGAGATGACTGTATGTTTTTTTTTTTTTATTTGGCTCTATTGATATAGTGTATTACATTTATAGATTTGCACATATTGAACCATCCTTACATCTCTGGGATGCATCCTATCTGGTCATGGTGTATAATCTTCTTGATGATTTGCTGTATATTCTATTTGCTGGTATTTTATTGAAGATTTTTGCATCTATGTTTTTGAGGGAGATTGGCCAGTAGTTCTTTTTTCTAGCCATGGCATTCTCTGGTTTTGGTATCAGTATAATACTTGCCTCCAGGAATGATTTTGAAAATTTTTATATTTTCCACAATAGCTTTAGCCAGCAGAGAGTCCCCCTCTGTTTCTTCTGAAAACATAGTAACCATTGCCAATAAGGCATGATTTTTCCTTTATTTTGAATTTTTTAACAAAGGGAATACTTTAGTAATGCTTAAAATCTTATGATCAGATGTAAGGACTATCAGTTAGAGTTATAAAATTCTAATACATTTATATGCTAAGTCTTTAGTCATTAGTTAGAAACTTTAATTTCTGTGTAGAAAAATATATCATTTCAGTGTACACAAAGGGACAGTGAAGACTTTAGTGACTTTTGTCTGGCAAAAAATGTTGTCAAAGCAAATGTCAAACTTAAAAGAATGAGCATTTCCAGCTTGCATATTTGTTTTGGTAAGAAAAACTATCCAATGTTTAAAACTAAACAAATTAAATACAGGATGTCCTGTTGATGTCACATTGGGGCATTGTTTAATAGGTACATCCCAGAATTATACGACCATCTATGAAAGTGTACCATTGTTTGATTTATTTTTTTCTGCCGTGCATGTTTATAATTTTTGTCAGTCATTTGAAAGAATTACATTCAACAAAAAAGATAATTTCAAATACTATGCTTATGTTGCCTATAAGACATTAACCAACTTACATAATCCAGACAATGCTTATTAAATTTTAAGTCCAATTTCTGTAGCCATCCAGTTCTTCAAATGTTCCTTATCCTCTTTATCAATGTTATTATCTTACTACTGTTCTTTTAAATAAACCTAATAAAACTTTATTGTTCATTCTGCTTCTCTGGGAGAGCTATGTTTTTGAAATTTATTTTTTAAAATTCTTAAGTAATATTTGTGAACATGTAAGTAATTTATTTAAAGTATAAAATACCTGGGGAGCTTTTCTACACCATGCCCTGAGTTGCTCCAATTTTTTTCTCCCTTTCCATTAGGAAGGAGTTATTTTGCCTACAGAAGGGAGGTCCAGTGGAAAACCAAGAAGAGGTTTTCTCCCTGAGTATGCTTGCTTTTCCTGCAGTAATTACATATAAGTTTTATCTCCAAATTTCTACTTTCTGTCTTTTCTGACCAAAAGAGCCTACTTCTACAGTTTTGCAAAAGTTTTAAAATATGAATTGTACAAATTGCTATCATATTTTGAAATTTAAGTCTTTTCACTTTGTAAGAAAAAAACAAGTGTTTACTAAATAAACCCCAACAATGTATGCAATCCCCTAACATATTAAATAAACAAAATATAAATTTAGTTCCTCCTGTCTACGTACACCAATGGAAATAGTAGTTACTGAGCTATTGCCTGTAGTTAACAGGTTTTAGTGGTTGAGAATCTCAGAATTTGCTAGGATTACAAGGCAGATAATATCTTTTCTCATTACTGTTCTGGGCAGTTGTTGAGCAAATATTGGTTTTTGCTGTTTGAAATCAGTTTCAAAGTGAGAATAGGTAGTGACATAGTTAATTTCTTGAAAATTACATGCTAACAAATCTGCTTTGTTTTCATCAAAATTCATTAGCTTAAAATGTCTCCTACAAGGTCATGGATTTAAAATATTCATTTATTTCTATGAAAAGTTTTACTGAGCAATTCTTATGTGGTATTGGACCAAACAGAAGCCCTAGTCCTTGTACAATTTATTATGGTCCAGTGGGAGACAGAAAATAAACAATTTTTAAAACACATAGAACATGTGAATAAACTACAAAAAACAATTCACTTATCTTTTGTTCCATATGGCTTATAAAATCTAATGTAATAAATTTTAAGTACAAGCTCACGAACTGAAAAACCTAATGACATTAATGGACCCTGGCAGAGAAAAGTAGCAAGCACTAAAAATGCTATGAAAGCATTAAACTCTGCCAGATGGCTTTTATTGTCCATAAAAATCAAACACATACAAGATTTGAAAGGGTAAACTGTAATTATCAGAGTTCTTATAATTGAGAGAAATTAAATGCTGAGCATGTATATTAAAAACTAAATAAATCATTCAATTTGTGAAATAATGAATATTAACCTTATAAAATAAAGACAGTTTTCATTATTGAGATACTTGAACTTGTTTTCACAAATCAAATTTTTAAAATATCCATTAAACCTAGAAGCCACCACATAAACATGTGAACTTTAAGTAGTTTGAATAAACCAGATGCCGTTGTTGAACTGTTCTTTATTTTTGGGGTTTGTTTTTGTTGTGCTTTTTTCTTTCTGTATTTTAGAGAAGGGTCTACAGGGTGTTCAGGGTCATACTAGTACAGCAGACTCATAGTGATGTTCCTGTTCACAGCCTTCCAAGTGCTGGAATTACAGGTGTGTGCAACCATTCCCAGTCTCACTTTCTGTCTCAACATGCCCCTGGGGCAGGGCAGGCATGGCAGGCCTGAGAATTGAACCCCAGCCTCTGCAACTGCTTGAAGGTGATTTAATCCACTGAGCTATTTGGCTGGCCCTGAACTGTTCTTCTATATAAAAAATAAAAAGGAATAAGGTATTGATATAATTATATTTATTCTGTCACAAATAATTGGAAAAATATAGCCTAGTTTAATTGAGTTTCTTGTAATATATAAGAATACTTAAATAAATCAGGTGTTATGATCCACAACCAGTGCTATGCATGTGAGAAAGCCCAGTTTAGATTAAATGTCTTTTCTAATCCATATGGAAAAATTATGTTATAAGGTGAAAAGCCTATCTATTATAGTAAGAAATAAAGTTAGAAAAATGCCTTATATATCAGCCTCAATATACTTCAAATAAACATAAAAATATGTGTAAAACAGATGGCTAATAAGTACATGAAAAAAACGTTCAACATCCTGAGCCCTTAGAGAAATGCACATCAAAACAATGCTAATTTGGGTAGATCGTTGTTCAAAAAGAAGGGGGTGATGAATGAAAGCAAGAGACAGGAAAAGGAATATTGTGGGACTGTCCTGCTTCATGGTTGTATATAGCTAGTTTTTTGGACTTATGTGTAAACATAGGAAGTATATAATTCTTTATGCCTATTTTTAAAATATATTCTAATTTTTAAATGGTTTTTATCATATTCTGTAGGGACTTAAAGTTCAACATATCAATACTTGATGAAAAATACCTGTTCCTTATTATGCCTAAGATGT
>NW_004525070.1:260660-262100 GCF_000260255.1 Octodon degus
CATCTTGTACAGCAATTAACCACTGGGAGGAATGTATGCAATTTGTTAATTATTGAAACTGTCCTACCAGTTTGATTTGAACTCAAATGCTAACTCATTGCTATTTGTTTATCAATAAAATTATGGAAAAAATAAAAATAAAAAATAAATGCATGCTAATAGTTCATCTTTTGGAATGGCCTTCATCAAGCCCACAAAATTGGTAAGACTAAAGACTTTTGAAAGGTTGACTTGCACTAAGACAATATTATACAAATTACACAATATAAAATTATGAAAGTGGATGCAGAAACCTTATCATTAATTGAGAAACCCTGAGTTTTTCATCTTTTGGCAGTTATTGGAGTAAACCTGGCTGATTAAGTGAAACAGTAATCATACACCTGCAGTGGTTTACATGTAAGGGCAAGTTTGCCTAAGAATAAATATGGACAATGAATCAATGATGTCTGTTACAAGTGTATGTGAGGGGCTTCAATATCAAACAACTATGAGATTGTATGGCAAATTGTGAAAATTTTGGCTAATTTTTGGCCTAAACAACAGACTAAGAAAATTGTTATGACTAGGAAGTGATGCAAAGTCTTAAAACTTCAGAAAGATCCACATCAAGACATATAGTTTTAGTAGAATCCCAGGTAATATATTGGCCATAAAAACTTGAGAATATGTATTATGCATAAAATTGGTTTCTAATTACAAAATAGATCTCTTGACTTTGCAGATGAGACTTAGCCATCAACCAATTGGTCAATATTTAACATAGCTTCATAGTTAATCTTGATTGTCAACTAGAAAAGATTGAGAGATGAGTAGAAAATTTGTGAAGCACACTTCTGAGTGTGTCTGTGGCAGTATTTGTAGTAAGGAGCGTTATGAGGATCTGCAAAATGAGAGAAAACCATCCAAATAGGCTAAGAATCTGAAGAAAGCACAAAGCCCAGCAAGAGAGATGCTTGCCCATAAAGCATGCAAGATATAAACATAACATTCCAGCTTTTTCAGCCTTTGAACAGAGGAGAGCTTCCAGGCTTTGAGTTTCAGATTGTGACTACCTCATTGTGCCTTCATGTTCTAGGCTTCAGGTTAGTTTGGGCAGCTATTGCTTTCCCCAGCTCACCAGCTTGCCAATAGCCATTGTGAAACTATCTAGCCTTTGATCGCACATGCCAATCTAATAAATCCCTTTATAATTAACATTCTATTGGTTCCACTCCTCTTGAAAACTCTGACATATACATAGTGAATGTGATTATACCACTAGCGTGAACAAGCACCTTTTGAAACACCTCAAGTTCCCATCACAGCCAATAAATATTTAAATTTATTCACCAAAAAAAAAAAAAATGTCCTTGTCAACCTTGGGCAATTTTCCTTTACCAATTAACTTAAGGTCAAAAATCATCACACTTTGGCGTTCTGGAGCGGCGTTGCCGGGGC
>NW_004525070.1:264065-265618 GCF_000260255.1 Octodon degus
AAAAAAAATCATCACACTTTAATTTTAAGAAAGTTATATAAACATCATGTGTCTTGGTGTTGGTTGACTTGTTTTTTCAAGTATGTCTATGAATTCTACCCCTGTCTCTGATTGATAGGATGAATTTAACAAACTGTAATCATAGTGTTAAGGAGAGAAAACAACCCCAGCATGAATTGTGTAATCAAAGATGGTTGTTTTGTAAGTCCCCTGTGTGAACAGCTCTTAAAGGCATAGCTACATTCTTCTGGTGCCAGATTAATTAACCCATGATAATTATTGAACATCTAATCTTTGTTTGAATATCCCATTAATTTAACCCAACAGTAAATTTATCAAAAAGCACTAATGTGCTTCTGAACTAGGAAATTTGTTAACAATGATTCAGTCTACATATTTAATTATGCTAATAAGTAATTATGAAATATTTTCTTCTTCAAATGAAATATTAGCATATTAAGACAGAATTACATGTATATTGATTACTTTGTGAAAACAAAACACATACTACTTCTTTGCTTAGTTCAGACACTTTGCTAAACATTACATGGAATTCAAACAATGTTCCTACAGTCAACATCCAGGAAAAAATGAGTAATAAATAGTTTCATTAGCCAAGAAAAATGGAATGACAATATAGCTATAGGGATTGAACACAGGAAAGAACAGAATCATGTCCTCTGGATTCCTTGAGGTGTTTCAAATTTTATAACACAGCTTAAGAAGCATGTTGGTAATTCTGATAACATCTAGAAGGAATAAGAATACAAAAATTTTGTTATGCAAAAACCACCTACCTAACCTGGGGATATTTATCTTGGAAAAGAGTGAATGAATACTTTCTGCTTAAGAAGTACTGTACCAAAACTCTGAAAGTACTTTAAGAGACACTGGATGAGAATGGCCATTTTGTGAATCAAATATTCCCTTTCAGCTCTGATTCTTTAATCTCTAATCAAGGACATACTGAGAAGAAAGGTTAGAGAGTACAAAAATACAGAAAGCATGACTGCTGCCCCAGAAAATCTGCTGTAGCATACAAAACAGATGAAAGAAAAGTTTGCCAGCAGGAACAAGAAAACATAGATTTACAAATATTGCCCTTCAAAGATATTTTTCCCCAAACCTGAAATCCCCATGCAAGAACAGTGGCACATGGGTGAATATATCTTTATAAGCCAAAAAATGTTACTTGCTGATTAACAAAGCCAACTCAGACTCTCTAGTCCCTCACACGGATGTTAAATAAGACTAAGAATTACTTTTAAGTTGGTTTCTTCTTTTATAAACAAGGAAAATTTTAACTTGGAAATTAAAAATGCTGAAATTAACTGAGAGCAACTACCAGTACATTATGAATGTTAATAAGTTACAATTCAATGAACCTGTGATAAGCTTCTGTGAGGCATTAACACATTACTTTTAACTCATCAAGAAACTTGTATTGAATGTTTAGTTTTCTGTTTCTAGATGAAGAAGAAAGGTTCAGGAAAGCTATGTGACTTGCTAGTAGCAGCCACAGATCATAACTGACACTAATCAGTTAATATTGT
>NW_004525070.1:270473-274988 GCF_000260255.1 Octodon degus
CCTGAGCATGGGCTTCTCACAAGAACTCTAGCAAGTTTTCCATAGGAGGCCTAGAGTTGAAATCAGCCTAAGAAGTAGGTGATTCTAAAACAACAGTCATCTGCATTGACATTTTGCTATCAGGTTTGCTCTTCCATGGTGGCTCCCCTCACCACCAAGCTGTGAGTGTACTTCTTTTCCTACTTTCACATGGCCCAAACTTGCTCTGCAGAGCCTATTTCCCCCCATTAGTACAGTTAGAAACAAAGGAGCTGAATGAGTCATACCCTTCCCTATATTTAACTGTAAACAGCAACCTATGGTTATTCATGCTTCTGTTAGCCTAAGAGACTTTTAAAAATTATGTAACAAAACTTTAGGGAGCAGTGAGATGCAGTGTTAGGCACCTAAAACCATGGCCCTAAATGCTAAAAGCCTGAGTTATTGGCCCTGTTTCCCTTTTCCTTGTTCCACCTGCTACCCACCCTATGATGTTTCATAAATGTAGCTACTTGAGTGTCTACTTGACAGTTCTTTCCTTGTGATACACAAGAACCTGGACTATTACTGACTCATTCAACTATCATGGGACCTTTAATAAAGCTTTGCTGCTGTTAAAAAAGTTTGCATCTTGAAATATAATACCCACAGATTTTTTTCTTTCCAAAAACAATCCACAAATCATTGTCCGACCTGATTTAGCTTTTCTTTCCTGATGATACAAAAGATCTTATATTCATGAGACATTAAACTTTGGAGGTGTTTGTTTAGTTTTTCAGTGCTAGAGATTAAATCTAGGTCCTTTGCACTAAGGTATATTTTTGGTACCTTAGTGTTTGGGGTTTTTTTGTTTGTTTATTTTATTTTTTTCTGATTTTGAGAGTCTCACTCAATCATCCAGGTTTGGTTCAAACTAAAGATCCTCCCGCCTCAGCCTCCAGAGTGCTGGGATTAAAGGCATGGGATACCATGTCCAGAACTTTGAGTTTTTAAATCTTTCCTGTAAAAAAATCAGACAGCCTGTGAGACTGGATCCAGCCTAGCAGTAGTCAGAAATAAAATTTCATAGCTACATGTTTTAAAAACATCACATTATTTCTTCTCATAAAAGCCTATGGCCCCCATGTTACAATAATTCTTTAAAACATACCAAACTATTGTAGGCATCTCAGTTAACAGAAATTAATGAGCAAACAGGGATATGTCCCTCAAAGAATCAGTGCAAAACATGGGAACACACCAGAACATCTGTTGAAGGCTAGGCCTCAAGATTCAGATGCAATGGCCAGTCCTACATTGTTCCCTGAGGCATAAACAATAATTTGAGATTGTACCATGATTGGTTACACCTCATCCAGTAAAGTCTAGGTAGGCATCCGTCACCCAGGTAGGTGACCAGAATATGTGGACCCATCCCAAAGTACCAATGCCTTTATTCTTTACATGTACTCTTGCTACATGACTCACTACCATATTGGTTCAATAACTAGGTGGCTAGTCCTATAGAGTTGTAACTCTATAGACTGTAGTTTGACAAATATGATTCCCACACCGTGACTTTTCTGTACAAATTCCTCCTGACAATGGAGCTTAGTGGCATTCCACTTTGGAGACCCCTTTTCTCTCTCAGAAGCTATCTCTCAGGAGCTATCTCTCAATAAATTGTTTGTACTCTTAACCTCTGTTGTTCCTTCAAAAAGAAGTTGTTTCTTTGAATTTGCTATTTAATTTCAGAGCATATGAATTCAGTGTATCTGACATCTAGCAGTTTGAAAGTTATATTTCTCCTATACCAAAACCATGATTTTCCCCTGTCATCAACCCATTCACATACCTTTTTATCCTAAGTCAAATCCCCAGTGCTAACAAAGGGACTCACCTGTTCTTCCTACTGGCATAGTTTACTAATTTACATATAGTTCTTTCCCTCAAAGTGATATTATATAATAGTAGAAATTCCAAAGGTGGAATTTGACACTGATAAACACCATTGGACTGAGGAGTGAAAACACTGACCCTCATCTGCTGCATCTTATCCTCATGTCCTTCTATTAGCAGTAGCATGCTGCATCACCACTCTAAGGAACAAGCACTGGCAACCAACAGCCATTATTCTGTCAAAGAAATTCCCACAAAAAAAGCAGCATTCATAACTCAATATAAAAAAGAAAATAAATTATTTCTCTATTGGTTCTTCCAAATGCATAGTTTATGTAATGAGACCAAATATTTTGATGGAAGAGGGAGGCTGTTCAGCTATGCAAACATCAAGGATATCTAGTAGTCCAGGTCAGTGAGCTTTATCAGTATTGGCTTATGCACAATACTTAATTCATAGTAAGGCATCACCTTGTGAATAATTTAGGAAGTTAAATGTGTATTATACAAATATTTAGTGATAAATTAATAAAGCATATGTTTTAGTGAGCTTTTACCTTATCTTTCATACTATTTTCTATTATTAAGGAAGCAAATATGATTCCTACTTCTTGTCAGGTGAAGGTAAGGAAACAAGTTCCTTTCAATAAAGAAATCAATACCCAGAAATTGTCTGAAGATTTTAATAACTGAAATGACTGCCTCTGAAAAGCCATTCAGCTTTGAAAATAAACATTGTCCTTGCATGTTGTGTTGGGAGTACAGCAAATGTTACATCTTCCTTCTTTACCAGTTATAGTAACTGCACAATACAAAATGAAATTCAGTGTATTCAAAAGGAATTATAATAATCCTGTTATTTCTTTCATTATGCATCAGATATAAAATTGTGTGTGTTAAACAATATGCAATATAAAACTTCAAGTGTTCATTAACATATCATTATGTCTTAAAGTTCTTCTCATTAGTACATGTTTCTATTCCTTATGTGGAATTGGTACACGAATATTACACATCTTAACTCCTTTTCTCATCCCCTTTCCCTTTCCTCCAGTCCTCCTCTTTCTTCTTCTTATCACCTTTCCATTTGAGAAAGACCTATCTTGCTACTTCTATTATCTACCTTTTCTTTTTCTCTTTATAATTTTTTTTCATATAAGAGAAACCATGCACTGTTTAAACTTGTGTATCTGACTTATTCCACTTAATATTATGGCCACAAGGTACATCTATTTCCTACAAATGACTCATGTTTATGCTTCCTTTGGCAGAGCAGTACTCTACTGTGTGTAATTGCCACATTTTTTTATCCAGTCATCTGTTTATGGACATATAGGCTCCCTCCAAGATTTAGCTATTATGCTGCTGTAAACATGGGTATATATACATCACTGTGGTATGATGTATTTAACTCTTTTAGAAAGATACCTAGCAGGGGCATAGTGAGTCAAATACAATTTCTAGCTTTAGTTTTCAAAGAAATCTCCATGAAGATTCCATAGCATTTGTACTAGTTTACATTCCCACCAACAATATAGAGTTCTTTTCCTCCCACAGCCTCATTAGCATTCATTATTATTCGATTTCTTTTTTTAAAAAACATACCACACAATTTTTTCTCTCCTCTGCTGTAACCAGGCCTAGAATGGTGGAATCTTCCTTTTTAAGTGAGCCCTCAATAGTATCCATTTGCTTCTGATGGAATTCCTAGTTCCCATCATCAGTTTACGTGATGCTCTCTTGTGATTTTGACCTGCATTTCATGTATAACAGCAATCTATAAATCCTCTCCAGATCTACTCAGGATTTCAAATGACACTGATTATGATATTGGGAGTATCTGTTGAAATTTTTAGTGTTTCAAAAAAGGAAACTTAACAACCATGGTAGAATTTTGTAGAACAAGGTGTTCCGGAATCATAGTATGGAATAATAAAGGTAAATGTCATTGAGATCACAGTACCTGGCCTCCAAACGGGACACCCCTAAAGTCTTTGAAATATAAAGTGTATATGAGTAGAGGCTTAATTGTGGGAAGTGCTTCAAAGAAGGCTGACAATAACTAGCTTCTAGGTTTTAACATTGGCTTGTCTATTCCAATCATAGCAACCATAACAGCCATGACATGGAACAGATCACTTTATTTCTTGATGATGGTCATTTTTTTCTAGGTAAAATGGAATCTCAATATTGTTTAATTTCAATTATTCTAATTGTCAGTAATATTCAACACTTCTTTATGTTTTTATTTGCTATATGTTCTTCTGTAAAGTGTCTCTTCATTTCATTTGCCCATTTTTTTAATTTTTTTTAATTATTCTTTTTTTTTTTTTTTCCTTTTTTGGAACTGAGGATTGAACTCAGGCCTTTGTGCTAGCAAGGGAAGCATGTATTCTACTGAGCCATCTCCCTGGCCCCTATGGGACAGTTTCTTTTTTACTTTCTTTCTTTCTTTCTTTCTTTTTTTTTTTTCAGAACCAGGGATTGAACTCAGGCCCTTGCACTTGCCAAGGAAGTGCTAATTCCACTGAGCTCTCCCCAGCCCTATTTGCCCATTTTTGACAGGGATTTTATTTTGAAGAGTTTACTTATTTTATTTCTTCATATACTCTTGATCTTATTCTCCTGAGGAATAATCAATACTTTGGGAAGATTAGG
>NW_004525070.1:280324-281007 GCF_000260255.1 Octodon degus
AATGAATAGAATGATTTGTTCTAATGGTGTTTGTAAATAGGATCACAAGTCCACTTCTTGTACAGCAATTAACCACTAAGAAGAATATATGTAGTATATTATTTGTTGAAACTGTACTTCTGATTGGATTTGAAACTGTCTCATTGCTATCTGTTTATCAATAAAACTTTGAAGAAAAAAAAAAAGAAGGTCAGTGTAAACCCCTCAGGATTTATCATGACATCCTGTACCTCAGATTGATTGTCAGTGTCAGCCACGTGGATGATTCATGGCCATTGCTTAGCTAATGTGCACTCTGTGAAAGGCTGAGAGAATGTTTTCTCTCCATGTGACTCTCCTTAGAAACACACTCTACATCATCGATAGCTTTCCTCTTTGGCCCCATAATCTCCTTGATCAGAAAATTTGGCACACTACTGAGTTACATGACATTACAGTACAAGTTCTCAAATGTCCTGAACCTTACTTGAGCTTCAAAGGCTAAGGCCAAAATGTTAACTTTCATTGCAGCCCTCCTTTTTCTTTAATTAGGTCTGCAAACTTCAGTTGTTAACCACACAGAAGACAAGCTAATTGTTATTACCATACAACCTAGGCTGTTAAGCTGAACCTCACTATCTGTCTGCAGATCAAACATCTTAGGCATAATATGGAACAGGAATTTTTCATCAAGTATTGATATG
>NW_004525070.1:281230-283552 GCF_000260255.1 Octodon degus
GAAGCAGGACAGTCCCACAATATTCTTTGCTGTCTTTTGCTTTCATTCACCACCCCTTTCTGATTGAACAACCATCTACCCAAGAGACTTCATAGTGGTAACTGGCATGTCATGACAGGCAGCCCGTATTCAGAAAACCAGAATGACAGACACTCCAAGAATGAAATTACTATTAAAGATTACCATCTGAAGAGCAGTTGCTTATTTCACAGGTATCAGTATATATAGTTAGTCAGGGTGAGAATCTTTCCAATTAACTGCTAGATTAAAAAAATTCTGGAGATTCTCAGGATCATTGTCTTGCCTGTATTCTACATATAATTGTAAGTCTTGATATTGTCATGTTACCTAACTCTTCTCATTCCCTCTCGATTAATTAGTCCTAGAGATACTGTTTCACTTTTACTTGTATTATACATTTCTATTTGTATTTCTTCTTTAGAGTTCTTATACCAGGGAAACTATACGATATTTACACATGTGTGTCCAGTTTATTTCACTTGTGAGTATATGCTAAATAGGCATCCACTTCAATATAAAAGATTCGAGGTTATCATTCTTTTCTTGCATAATTATATTGATAAACAAATAGCAATGAGACAGATTCAAACTAAATTGGTAGGAAAGTTTCAATAATTAACACATTGCATACATTCTTCCCAGTGGTTAATTGCTGTACAAGATGCAGACATGATATCCTTCTACAAATACCACTAGAAAAAAAAATCAATCTATTCATTAAGAGAATGTAACTATATATCTATCCTAACCACTTTGAACACACAGATAGAAAATGGACATTCAACTGTATCCCCTTTTTCTCTTAAGTTCAATTATTTGAATAGTACAGGTGTGTTAACTCAGCAAAATAATCTAAAAGAGTTCAGTAGTCCATAATACTATTGGGTGTTCTGCTTCCCTGGCAATGTCAGAAATTGTTGACCTGAGTCCCCTACAGCTCAACATAACAGCATGGCTTTACTTCTTATATTTGATTTTTCTATTTTCTCCTGGGTGGATAAGACCAAAGTAAAGCAGGACCTATGCAACCAGAGTTGTAGCTTTTGGGTCTGATAAGGTCAGTGAAATCCCCTCAGGATTTACCCTGAGATCATGTACCTAAGATTTTTTGTCAGTGTCAGCCATGTGGATGAGTCACAGCCTTTGCTTGGCGATTGTGCTCTCTGTGAAAGCCTGAGACAATATTTTCTCTCCATGCGACTCTCCCTAGGCACACTCTACATCATCAATCTCTTTCCTCTTTGTCCCCATAATCTTGATCAGAAAATTTGGGACACTGCCAAGTTACATGACATTACAGTACAAGTTCTCATATGTCCTGAGTTTTAATTGACCTTGGAAGGCAAGGGCCAAAGGGTTGGCTTGTCTTGCAGCGATTCTTTTTCTATAATTTGGTCTGCAAACTTAGGTTATTAACCATATACAGAAGACAAGCTAATTGTTATTATCATACAACTTAGGCTATTAAGCTTAACCTCACTATCTCTCTGCATTTCAAACATCTTAGGCATAATATGGAGCAGGTATTTTTCATCAAGTATTGATGTGTTGAACTTTATGTCGCTACGGAATATGATAAAAAAATATTAAAAACGAGAATATCTTTAAACAATAGGAATAAAGAATTATATACTTCTTATGTTTACACATAACTCCAAAAATCTCACCATATAAAACCTTGAAGCAGGACAGTCCCGCAATATAACTTTTCCTGTCTTTTGCTTTCAGTCACCACCCAATTATTTTTCAACAACCATCTACCCGAGAGACTTCATAGCGGCAAAACGCATGTCATGACAAGCAGCCCGTATTCAGAAAACCAGAAGGACAGACACTCCAAGCATGAAACTACTATTACAGATTACCACCTGGACTGCAGTAGCTTAGTTCACAGGTGTGAGTGTATATATAGCTAGTCAGGGTGAGAATCTTTCCAATTAACTGCTAGATTAAATAAACTTCTGGAGATTCTCAAAATGATTGCCTTGCCCATCTTCTGCATATAACTGTATGTCTTGATATTGTTATGATTCCTAAATTTTTTCTTTTCAATCTCTTGATTAATTTGTCCTCAAGGTAGTGCTTCCCTTTTATTGTATTATAGCTTTCTATTTGTATTTCTTCTTTTGAGTTCTTATACTAGGGAAACTATATGATATTTACACATGTGTGTCTGGTTTATTTCACTTATGAGTATATCTTCAAGTGACATCCACTTCAATATAAAGGCTTGCAGTTTATCATTCTTAATAGCTGAATAATATTCCATTGTGTAAAAATACCACATCTTTCTCAACCATT
>NW_004525070.1:284604-287279 GCF_000260255.1 Octodon degus
GTGTGTGTGTGTGTGTGTGTGTGTGTGTGTGTGTGTGTGGCCAGCTCAGCCCACCAGGGGGCGCGGCTGGCTGGCATGTGGCGCTGGGGGATTGAACCGTGGTCCCTGTGCTTTGCCAAGCTTGTTCCAAGTAGGTGCTTTAGACCACTGAGCCATCTCGCCAGCCCCTACCATGCTGATTTTATCACAGTAGCCTTATAGTATATTTTCAAGTCAGGAATTGGAATGCATTGTGCCTTGCCTTTATTGCCCAGGATTGCCTTTGCTATTCTAGGTCTCTTCTGGCTCCAGAAAAATTTTAGGAATGATTTCCCTAGGTCTGTGAGGTATGTCGGTGGTAGTCTGATAGGAAATGCATTAAATCTGTACAGAAATTTTGTGAGTATGGCCATCTTCGCAATGTTGGTTCTTCCTATACAGGAGCATAGAATATCTTTCCATTTTCTGAAATCATCTACGATCTCTTTCTCAAGAGTACTGTAATTTTCCTTGCAAAGATCTTTGACTTCTTTAGTTAAATTAATTCTAAGGTATTTCATTGTCCTTGGTGCTATTGTAAAAGTTATTGTTTCTATAATTTCTTTCTCAGCGTGTTTGTTCTCTGTGTAAAGGAATGCACTTGACTTTTGGGTATTGACTTTATAACCTGCTATGCTACTGAATTTCTGTATTAATTTCAGTAGCTTCTTGTTGGAGTATTTTTTGTATACCAAGTAAAGCATTCTGTCATCTGCAAATAAAGATAATTTAACTTCTTCTTTACCTATTTTTATTCCTTTTACTTTTTTTTTTCACTTGTCTAATGGATGTAGCTAATGATGCCAGAACTATATTGAATAGGATTGGTGATACAGGACATCCTTGTCTTCTACCAGATTTAAGAATAAAAGATTTCAGTTTTTCCCCATTTAGGATTATGGTTGCTATTGGGTTTTCATAAATGGCTTTTACCAAATTGAAGTAGAGGCCATTTATTCCAATTCTCTGTAGGACTTGGAACATGAATGGGTGTTGGACTTTGTCAAAAGCCTTTTCTGCATCAATGGAGATGATCATGTAGTTTTAAGTTTTCACTCTATTGATATAGTTTATTACAGTTATAGATTTTCAAATATTGAAGCATCTTTGCATCCCCGCGATGAATCCAACCACATCATGGTGTATGATCTTCTTGATGATTTGCTGTATTCTATTCACTAGGATTTTATTGAGGATTTTGGCATCTATGTTCATGAGGGAAATCGGCCTGTAGTTCTCGTTATTAGTTGCATCTTTCCCTGGTTTTGGTATCAGTATAATACTTGCATCCAGGAATGATTTTAGGAGGTTTGCTTCCCTTTCAATTTCATGGAAAAGTTTGAGGTGTATAGGGCCTACATCTTCTGTAAATGTCTTGTAGAATTCAGCTGTGAATCCATCCAGAACTGTACTTTTCTTTGGCCATAGGTTTATAATTACATCTCATATTGGCTGTTATTGGGCTATAGAGAGTAGGTATATCTTGTCAATTCAGTTGTGGTAATTAGCACCTTTCCTGGAATCTGTCCATTTCTTTTGTGTCTTATATTCTGTGAGAGTGAAGAATCTCAAAGTAGCTATTGATATCTAGTGAATTTATATGGGGTCTGTGCTAATTACACCCTTTTTATTCATAATTGCTTGTAATTGAATTTTTTCTTTCATCTTTTTGATGAGGTTAGCTAGAGTCTTATCCATTTAATTTAATCTTTCAAAGAACCAGCTTTTTGCTTTTTTAATACTTACAATTGTTTTCTTCATCTCAATTGAATTAATTTCTGCTCTAAATTTTAAGATTTTTTCCCGTCTTTGGCCTCTGGGTTTGGTTTGCTCTTTGTTTTCTAGTTGTTGAAGGTGCAGCATTAGGGCATTTATTTGTTCCCGTTCTGCTTTCCTAATTTGTGAGTTCACAGCTATGAATTTCCCTCTAGGAAATGCTTTCATCATATCCCATAAATTATGATAAGTTGTGCTTGAATTTTCATTGAATTGTAGATATTGTTGAATTTCTTGTTTAATTTCATCTGTGACCCATTGGTTACTGAGTAAGGTGCTTTTAATATCCATTTATTTAAGGTTTTTTTCTGGTTTCTTTTGTCATTTATTTCCAGTTTCATTGCACTGTGGTCAGATAACGTGCATGGGATATTTTCTGTTTTCTTACATATACTTAAGCATGAGGTATGGACCAGTATGAGGTCTATTTTAGAAAATAACCCATGTGCAGCTGAGAAAAATGTGTATTAAGCTGTGTTTAGGTGGAACACTCTGTATACGTCCACCAAGTCCATTTGTTTCAAGCTCTGGTTCAGCTCTGTTATTTCTTTGTTATGTTTTTGTAAGGTTGACCTAAATTTTAGAGATAAGGGGATGTTAAGGTCTCTTATTAAAATAGTGGTATTGCATATGAGATTTTTCATGTCCATTAAGATTTCCTTCATATATTTGTTTGCTCCCGTGTTTGCTGCATACATATTTATGAGGGCCACCTACTACTCTTGAATTTTTCCCCTAACCAGTATATAGTGGCCTTCTTTATTTTGCTTGACCATTGTTGTTTGGAAGTTGAGACTGTCTTAAAATAAGATTGCTATCCCTGCTTTTTTCTGACGTGCTGGGGCATGTAGTATTGTGTCCATCACTTGACTTTCAGCCTA
>NW_004525071.1:0-670 GCF_000260255.1 Octodon degus
TGCCTATTAGTCTCACATTTTTCATCTTTGCATTATCTTGCAGATGATGGATTATTCTTTCCTGCATATTCGTTTTTTTTAAGAGATCCTTTCTTACCTTTTCACTAGCTGCTCCAGCATCTTAAAATGTGAAACTCTGTCTTCACTTTCACTTAAACGGTTTTACAAGCTTGTGATTGAGGTTTTAATTTCCTCTATATCTCTTTGACTCTGCTTCTTGCAATCTATTTCTTTCCTGTATGGCTCATTCAGGGAATCTGTCATTTTTCTAATCTCATCTATTTTTTTATCAATGTCTTCTTTAGAAGCAGTTATAAATTCTTTTACTGCAGTGTTTTTTCCGGTTGGGTTTTCTCCCTATATTTCTGTAGTTGTTCTTTACTTCAGATGCTATAAGTTGTGAGAATTATTTTTTTTTATTTCAGAAAAGAATTGCGCTCTGATTTCCTCTATATCTTTCTGCTCTTGCTTATTTACTATTGACACTATTAAATCATTCATTTGAGCCAAGCTAGTGTCCTCCACACTTTTTCTGTGTGGGAACTGAGTTTACTCTATATGTTTCTGCATTTGATTTTTTACTGCAGGTGTTATTAATGCAGTGATTTCTTTTTTTATTTCCAATCTGAGGTCCTCTATACCTTTCTGCAGCTGTTTCTTTATTTCAGAA
>NW_004525071.1:2716-4235 GCF_000260255.1 Octodon degus
CAGCTGTTCCTCTACTGGGAATTTGCTCAGACGATCTGAAAACATCATATGATAGTGATATATATTTGCCTTTGTTTATAGCAGCACAATTTGTGATAGTGAAATCTTGGAAACCAACGAGATGCCCATCACCTGAGGAATGGCTGAAAAAGATGTGGTATTTTTACATAATGGAGTATTATTCAGCTATTAAGAGTGATAAACTGCAAGACTTTATATTGAAGTGGATGCCAGTTGAACATATACTCATAAGTGAAGTAAACCAGACATACATGTGTAAATATTATGTAGTCTCCCTAGTATAAGAACTCAAAAGAAGAAATCCAAATAGAAAGATATAATACCAGTAAAAAGAAAGCAGGATCTCAAGGACTAACTAATCAAGAGAGGGAAAGGAGAAGAGCTAGGAAACATGAATAAGTCAAGCCATACAGTCATATGTAGAAGATGACCAAGGCAATGATCCTGAGGATCTCCAGAAGATTTCTTAATCTAGCAGTTAATTGGAAAAATTCGCACCCTGACTAGCTATTTATACTGATACCTGTGAACTATGCTACTGCACTGCAGATGGTAATTTGTAATAGTAGTTTCATGCTTGGAGTGCCTGCCATTCTGATATTCTGAATATGGGCTGCTTGTCATGACATGCCAGTTGCTGCTATGATGTCTCTCAGATAGGTGGATGTTCAAGAAGAAGGGTGTGGTGAAGGAAAATAAGAGAGAGGAAAACGAATATGGTGGGACTGTCCTGCTTCAAGTATGTATATGGTGAGATTTTTGGACTTATGTGCAAACAGAAGTATATAATTCTTTATGCCTATTTTTTAAAATATATTCCAATTTTTAAATTTTTTGTCATATTCTGTAGGGACTTAAAGTTAAACATATCAATACTTGATGAAAAATACCTGTTCCATATTATGCCTAAGATGTTTGATATGCAGGCATATAGGTTAATCTTAACAGACTATGTTGTTGGATAATAACAATAAACTTGTTTTCTGGATGGTTAACAACCTAAGTTTGCAGACCAAAATTAGAGAAAAAGGAGGGCTGCAAGGAAAGCCAAGCCAACAATTTGGCCCTAGCCTTCTAAGGTCAATTCAGACTCAGGACATAAGAGAACTTGTACTATAAAGTCGTGTAACTCGGTAGTGTCCCAAATTTTCTGATCAAGGACATTATGGGGCCAAAGAGGAAAGTGATCGATGATGGAGAATGTGCCTAACAAGAGTCCCATGGAGAGAAAACATTCTCTCATCCTTTCACAGAGAGCACATTGGCCAAGCAATCGCCGTGAGTCATTCACATAAGAGTATTATGTCTTCCTCTTCTCTCACAATGTCAGAAACTGTTGGCCTGAGTCCCCTACAGCTCAACATAGCACCATGGCTTTACTTCTTGTACATCATTTTTGTACTTTTCTGGTGGATGGTTAAGACCAAAGTAAAGCAGGCCCTATGCAACAAGAAGGTCCTTCATTTGTATCCTGTTTTTTTGTAGAGATGGGTATTCC
>NW_004525071.1:5315-6707 GCF_000260255.1 Octodon degus
CTTCTCCTCTGAAGCCTCTAGTCTCTTCTCCACGATGGAGAAGATTTGCTCCAGTCCAAAGATGAGCCCCACACAGGACACATTGTGCCTTTTGGGGTGAACATGCCCACCAGCAATCATAGCGCCTTCCAGACTGCCCATACCAAGGGCGTTTCCCACTGCCTGGGCTGGGATCTGTAGTAACACAGCTTCATATTTCACCCCTGTATAGTAGTCCAGACCTTGAGCAAGGCTCAGATGGAAAGAGAGCTTGTTGGCAATGCCAAAGAAGATCAAATACTTAAACATCAGCTTCAGATCAAGCAGGTCTTCTAAGGCTTGCTTGTTTTGGGACAGCTTAGGATCCTGGTGCAGGTGCTCCACCAGAGACACACTGCCATGCTGCTGGACATAGTCTGCAATGAGGTCACCCACCTCGTGTGCAAGGTCCTTCTCTTGCACCATGTCATTCTTCACATCCTCCCAGGATACCTTGTCCAGTGTGGCCACTGAGGAACAGATGGTACGGAACTTGGAATTAAGAACACCACAAATAGCAAACATCCCATCTAGTATGTGCCGGCCTTGACTTTGACCAGGAAGTCTATCAGAAGTGAACTCAAGTTCTCACACATGATCGTCAAGCGCTCTGCATCAGGGATCATAGGGTCAAATTGCCCAGAAATGTCATAATCACACTAGTAGAATTCCCAGGATAGGCCATGGGTCATGGCTGGGTTATCCTGCCTACATGCCTTTGCTATATGGCGTTTAATTTTGGTCATTTTATTCATTGGTAAATACCGAAGAAAAGGAACAGTGAATTCATAATCAAGGGACAGCAACTCACCACCCTTCAGATTACAGATAAGCTTAGAGTCTTCTCCATACTTTCCAGTCAGGATTTCCTTTAGTTCAAATACGGGTGTATCAATCACTTCTGACCATGGCATTTGAAGTAGCAGATGATGACATCAAAGACCTTCTCCTTAACTTCCGTGTGCCAGGGACTGTAGTCTCTTGTGCCATTGGGGGTTTTGAGCATAAACTTCTGTTTGCTTTCATCAGATTCCAGCTGTGCCTTCAATTTCAGGAGTTTTGCCACTTCTTCCTCAAACTGATCTGCCTCACCCTTCTGGTGCTTGAGGCCTTGCACACGCTCTCCTTGAAGTCTCACCAGCTCCTCCAGTGCAGCACGATTTACCATCCTGATGGCCAACTGGACCTGAATGCTGTCTATCTGCACTGGCCTGTGGAGACTAAGCCAGAAAAAAATTTCTTTGAAAAATATATGCATGTTCTATATCATCTACAAATATTCATAAGATGTTGTCAGAAGGCCAGATACTGTACTGCCAAGATTTCTGTGGCATGGAAGAATATTTGATTAACTTTACCGGTAAGAAGTAGGGT
>NW_004525071.1:14296-15165 GCF_000260255.1 Octodon degus
TTTCTCTATTTTCCACACTGTATTCTGCAGCATGCATTTTTCGTGAACCTAGCTTCCAAAATAGTACACACAAATTCATAAATCTTATGCTCCTTCATTTTGCTCATTTTCAAGCACTATAAACTACTAAACTGTGTTTAGCATTTGGGCTTTGGTTTTCTTTTTCAGTGTTGTATTTCTAAACTTTATTTCTGGTGTGTCTACTAGGCTGGGATCGGTGGTCCCTCGTGTCAAGCACCTCCTCTGGGGTAAGCGAACTAAGTGTCGCTTCCCCACTCTGCCTCCTCAGCGCTCACCCCACTCGTTGCGCAGAGTCACTGGGCTGCTAGCAGGCCTTGGAAGGAGTGTGAAGGACTGGGAGGCCCATGCTCTGCTGGGGAGAATCTCTCTTCAGGTCCCAAAGCCAGAGGAGTTCGTTTTGGGGACATTTTCACTCCTTTTCTATTGGTTCATTTGGTTAGAGCACTATTTTTGTTTAAACAAGGATAATAACCTGAAATTCTTTGAACAAATGATGCAGGGGCAGAGAAGACACTTGTCTGCCCAAGTTTGAGGAAGCAGGTGACAACACCATCAGCTATAAGGGCAAGCATTTTCTGCAGCCAGCCTTGGACCAACAGCAGATGGCACCAGAGGACTTTAGTGGCGTCCACTAGATTTGTTGCCAGTGTATCAGTGTTTGTTCTTCTTCTTTATCATTTTTGAGGTTGGTGTCTTTACACCACCCAAGCTGGTCTTGCACTACTGGAGCCCAGTGATATGCCCACTTCTGATTCTTGAGAGCTAGGATTTCAAGAACACAGCACCACTTTTTCTTTTGTAAATTTCTAATTGCTAAGGGCTTGAAGGGCTCTGAATAGTGGTTCAGA
>NW_004525071.1:16870-20790 GCF_000260255.1 Octodon degus
CCTTGGTTCACTCTCTAGTACTACAGAATACAGAAGTAAAAGTTGTAGAATGAACTATTGTTGGAGGCCATTAACCGATATCCATTCTATTCCTCTGCTGAGTCAAGTTTATGGCCCTTCTCACCCTGCCCATTCCCTGTGAATCACATGCTATGCCCTAGTGGTTGCACCCTCCCCGTTGCCTAGATACCTGCTGACCCCCAAGAGCCGAGACTTCCTCATTCCATCACCCCCTATATATACCCAGAACCTCCCCTAAATAAACGAGGCTTGATCAGAACCTTTGCTGGCCTCCATTTCTCGAGTCTCCTGTCCTTTGTCCCCTCTTCAATTCCCCGCTCCTCCCCCAGGTGACCTTCGTTGACTGACCCGCTGGATCGGGAGAAACTATGTTGTCTATTTTAGTAATGTATTTAATCTGGTATATTGAAAATATTTCAATGTGAGATCTATTTAAAAATTACTGTTGAGATGTTTTAATTTTTTGTTCTGAGTCTTCAAAATCCCCATGTCTCAACCTGGGCTAGCCACATTTCGAGTATTAGTAGCCACTGAACTAAGAATGCTATACTGGACAGCAGAGGCCTAGCACAATAGAGGTGACTAGGAAATGAACATCCCAAGACAAACTTTCAAAAATAGTCTATTTTCACTCGTAATCACATAATCTACAGATTATAAACTACAAGTACTCTGGTATATCTCCTCACGTATTTCCTTATATACTGTATTTTTAAATTATACAACTGAGATTTCACTTAGCGTTCTACTATGAACATCTCCCATAGTCCACAATATGAATACCCATAATTTATTTGACCACTCATCTACCTGTGGACTACTGGGTTCCTTCCAAGATTTCATTTTCATAATATGCCCAAAGTAAACTTTCCAAACCTAAACCTGTTGGCACATGTACAGTTTCCTGGGACAGATTCTCTAGAAAACGAATCACCAGATTCAAAGAGTTTTTTTTTTCTCCTTGAATGCCTTCACGACACTTTTGGCTGGTTGGAGTGTTGTGGGGATCAAACTACAGCAACCTGAGGCTGCAAGCATTGTGGAAGCAGCCACTTAAAGAACCGAGCTAGGGCCAGGCACCCAGTTTACATGCTTTTCATCAAATCTGCTTTTATTACCTTCCCAAAAGTTTGTTCCAATTTATATTCCTATCAGTATACCATGAAGCACTTCCTGGGTTGTCCTTGCTCATTTCCTATACTGAAAAATACCCATGTTTTTATTTCTTTGGTCATTAGTAAAAATAAATCTTTTTTCATATCTGCCACATTTGTACTTCTTGTTCTATGAACTACCCATATTAAAATGAGTTTGTATGAACTATGTTAAACACTATTAATACAGAGAATTCCTAATGAACTCTTCACTTTAGTCTTTCTTTTTGGTACATTTAAAATGAGTTGGCAAAGTGAAATTGTACATCACTGGTAAATTTCTGCTTTAATACTTTTGTATTTTGTCCTCTCTTTATTTTTTTTAATTTAAAATAAATAAAAAGTAGAAAAATAAAACAAAAACAAAAACAAAAATAGTTTCTTTCCCCCCCTCCAGGCGATTGTGATGGCTGCAGGAGATGTGCCTGTCAATGAACACCCATATTCCCCATTGGTGGATTGGTGGATAGCAGTGGGTCTGCTGCAAACATGAAAGGTAATATAGCTTTAATATATTTTCATCTCCTTGTGCCACCTAGTATTTAATAAAAGGAAGTGTGTGAAGGAATGTGAAAGAAATGCTCTATTTTTCATCTGGCAATGCTAAGATCCAGGTGTTATTAAGGCCTTTTGCAGCTTTCTGCCTTGCTGCTTTGGCCTTTTTAAAAGGCAAGTTTCCAACATGTTTCTTTCTTGCATTATCATCTTAGTCTGAGACTGTGCCTGTGCTCCTATCATCAGACACCTATTTGTGAATCAACAATTCCTTTGTTCCTCCTTCAGTTTCTTGCAAGTGCCAATTATGAAGTACATTTGGAGCACCAGAGCCCTACTGCTCCCAGTGCCATTTTGAATCTAACGCCACCTTCCCACACAGTTTTGGTATTTGTGCATCTCATGCAAAGAAGCATGCTATGACTCCTACTGCCTCATTTATTCTTCACTGCATTGCATTTCTGAGATGAGAGCTGCCCTGAATTCCTTGTTAGCCTTTAGTCAGGTTCTGTCAATGTGCCAAGAGACCTGAGACAAGTCCCCTGAAAGAAGGAAAGGTTTATTTTGGCTCTTGGTTACACAGTTTTCAGTCCATGGTCAGTTGTCTTCTGGCATCAGTTGTGGCAAGGCAGTATCTTACAGAAGAGGAAACTGTACACCTCAAGGAGTCCATGGCTAACTACCTTCCACTAGGCCCCACCTGCTACTGTTCCACCACTTTCTGGCAGCAGCCCCAGTTGACAGCCAGGTCTAAAGTACATGACTGTTCATGGAAAGGTTTGTATGTCAACCCTTCCTTGGCCTTGTTGCTGCCACCTGTGTTAACCAGGAGGAACACTGAGTGATTTCACTTGGTGATACTCTGCTGGCATTATTTTCTAACTCTCCACTCTAGGTTTTGCCTGAGTTGCTTTAGTCCTCTTGTGTAGGATCTTCATGGTATTTCTTTTCAAGGTATTGAATACATGATGAAAGACTAGAGAAGAAAGAGTCTAAAGGAATTTATAGCTCAGCACACACTGCCAACAATTTGTTCTATTTACTTTTGTGATTGTTGGAATCTGGCCACTCCACCAGGAAGATCTCTCTTTCATCCATTGTTGACCTTGGCTAAATTCAAAGAGGATCTTTGCAGATCCTTTTCCATTTGCCTTCTGTGTCTGACTCTAGGGAAATTAGTACTGATAACTGCCATTTGTGGACAGCTTTTAGGCCCAAATTTACCGTTAGTTTTCCTGGCCTTAGAGGAAATTGCTCTTAAAACAAATGTAGTAATGATGTCTACTTGTAGAATAGTCTTTTCCCCAGGACACTCTCCACTATGAGTATAATTAGTCTGACAAGCCTTTTTACTGCTGCTTCTGTCAGAATGTTACCTCTTTTCTTAGTGTTTTCTGTCAAGTTTCTATTGGCTTTGGAATGGCACAACTCTTTGTTGTGTGCATGCACACACACAAGTTCTGTGGTGTTTCCAGGTTCCAAAGACAACCAGAAAAACTCTACATATTTCCAGATGACCCCAGAAAGTTTCTGTTATCTCTTTTGTGATTCACTAGGTAAACTGATGTTTATCTTTCCCCCAAAGTATCTTTTTTCAATAAAATTTTCTCTTATATCAATGCAGCTAATTTTAATAAGGAAATAATTTTTAAAATGTATTTCATGTCGTTCTTAAAATTTATCTCATCTATAACATTGTTATGTTGTCTTAGGGGTTTTATTCTTTTGTATTTTAGGGAAATGTCTACAGGGTGTTCAGTGTTTCAATCATAGTGATTTTCCTGTTTACAGCCTCCCAAGTGCTGCGATTACAGGTGTGCTGCACTATACCCAGTTTCAAGCTCTGTCTCAGCAGCCCCCGGGCTGGGGCCCTGGGCCAGCTGGCACAGGCAGTGCAGGCCTGCGTATCTAATCCCCTGTCCCTACTTGCAGGCGCTTTATTCTGCTGAGCTATTTTTCTGTCACTTTATGAGGTTTTAGAGTAGGAAGTATTTTTTAACACTTTCTAATGAATTAATGGAAAAACTAATTAGTAGGCTACTTAAATATTTATTTTTACAGGAAATAGAAAATCAGCAAGGGGCTGGTGAGATGGCTCGGTGGTCTAAGACACCTACTTGGAACAAGCTTAGCAATGCACTGGGACCACGGTTCAATTCCCCAGCACCACATGCCAGCCAGTCCTGCCCCCTGGTGGGCTGAGCTGGCCACACACACACAAACACACACACACACACACACACACACACA
>NW_004525071.1:20980-24822 GCF_000260255.1 Octodon degus
TTGCCAGGGAAGCGCATATTCCACTAAGCCATCTTGTCAGCCCCTAAACTTTAGTTTTATTCCTTGAAAGAAAATAAAAATCTAAAAAAAGCCAACCATTTTTGTTATGAAGAATTTGAAACATTCCCAAAATATAAAGAGTAAGATAAAGACTTCCACATTCCCATGCATCATCTCCCCAAGTGTACCATCCCCACGTGTATCATCTCTCAGTCACGTAGTGTCTTTCCCCAGCAGTCCCTCTTTTCCTCTGCATCAGATTACTTTGAAGCTAACTGCAGCCACTATTATTTTACTTGTTAAATAACCATATTATCTTTACCACAGTCAAAATAATTAAAATAGTAACTTAATGTCATCAAATAGGTAAAGTGTTCAAATTTCTAATTATTTCCTGTTTATATCAGTTATATTTGCACACAGCATTTATACTGGGATCCAGACTGTCTCAATATATTGTCATCATTTGCTCTACAGCTCAAGTTTCTTAAAGTTGTGTTTCTGGTCTGTTTCCTTTGTTTATTAGTTGAAGAAATCTAGTGTTTGGCCTTGCAAAACTTGCCACCATGTGTCTTTAGCTGACTTTATCTTTATGGCATTTTCAGCATATTATTAGAGGTATATAGAGTCAATTCAGAGTGAATTGGTGAGAATATTTCATAGGCTGAAAAATATTCCTCAATCAGGATGCCTATCCCTTCTGCTTTTTGTGATGTTATTTCTTTTTGTTTTTAAATAACTTCAAACTTACAGAAAAGTTGTAAGAAAAGCACACAAAAAGTCTCCTATCTTCTATTTACCCTCAAACCTTCACTCCTATTTTGTCAGCTGTCTCCACACCTTGTAATATTTTTACAGTCTCTTTGAATGTCACTAGTCTTTTTCTTTTCCTTAGTGCTTTCTTACCCTTGTGACCTTGACCTTTTCTAAGTGTTCAGGATGGTTCTTCTGCAGTGTGTGCCTCAGTTAGATGTTTCTGGTAGAAACATCACTGACTTGATTCTACTTTTATCATTGTGTCACTCCACATGTCGCAAGATGTCAATTTTCCCCATCATTGAAAAGAGGTTGTGCGGTACAGGTTTTCAGGGTAAATCCTAATAGGATTTGATGGACCTTGTCAGATACAAAAGTTACATTTTTTCCTATATAGGTCTTGCTTATGTTGGTCCTAACCATCCAGCAGAAAAGTATAAAAAATCGAGGTAGGAAAAGTAAAGCCATATTAATATGCTGAGCTATAAATGGCTCAAGTAAACAACTTCTGACATTGCTAGTCGTATGGATAACCCTCTACTATTTTGAACTACTGGACTATATTGGATTATTTTGTTGAATTCCTGCACTTACAATACTTAATTGGCAATGGAATACACTTCTTTGACTAAACTAAACAAAAAAGGGGATATCAATGAAGGACTACTTTGTATGTGTATATACAAAATAGATAGGATAGATATATAGCTACTTTCTCTTAATTCAGTGAGGAGAAAAATTTGTGCTGATAGTGTTTGGACAGTATATCATGTCTACATCTTGTACTATGAATAATCACTAAGAAGACAAGCATGTGCAATGTATTAATTATTGAAACTGTCCTATTAATTGGTTTTGAAACTGCCTCATTGCTGTTTGTTTCTTAATAAAAATTTTTAAAAATGAAAGAAAGAAAACATAGTTTGATCACATGAGCTAAATAATATCTCCTAATATTTGAACACTGTAACTTACTCTTTTTCTCTTCACAGTTAATACATTATGGAAAGCTGCATTGGACCACGTGTGTTCTTCACATTGAACCCTGACTCAGGGCTTTTGGCATTTATTTATATTTCCACTTGGGTTAATTATTGCAGGAATAACAGCTACGTGGAAATGTTCTTCCATCATTTCATCTGCATTTATTAGGTAGCATTCTGCTGTAAGGGGGAATTTTTTCACTTATTTGCTCAGGTACTTGTTTAGCATAGAATCCTTTTCTGCTTAACAGAAGAGAATCTCCTTATGTATTTTGCTGCTTCCCTTGTTCGCTGAGAAACCCATTGGAGCCCTACCGGATGTCTTCTCTGCCGTTTTCCATGCTCCCAACCACCTTGCACTCCTCACTCCAGCACAGCAGGGCATTCCTGCTCATCGTGCTCTTCCCCTGCCTGGGCCCTGAGCAGCTGTGTCTATGAGGTACTCTAGTGAATGGCAATTAAAGCCCAGATGTGGGAGTGTTCGCTGACTAGTCCTGGCATGGCAAGGTTCCCACGCCCTCTCACAGGACAAAGTAGGGCATTCAGGTTTATACACACACTTATGTCTACCCACTTTTATATGTACGCCTACAGGTATGAGTTCATATTGTTACATGCAGTTGAAATCCATCATTCTACCCTTATCAATCCTTTTACCTTTTACTAGTTTCTGCTACAAGAATGTTAAGCTGGGCTCTTATTGTTTCCAGTGTCTTTAATTCCTTAGTCCTATTTCCTTAACCAGTGTCCCAACCCTGCTTAGCTCAGCTGCCTTTTCCATACAGGGCCATACTCTACCAGGCCACCGCCATATACCCAATGCCTGCCTGTCTTGACCTTGAGTTCTCAAGGCAATAGTAGTCTTCCCAGTGTTTTGGGGTTTGTTTCTAAAGATGTTTTGAACTAAAATGTTGAAATAACTGCATATCCATATGCTGTTGTCAGAAGTAATATATAATAGTAATACAGAGGAACAGTATGTGGGTATTTATGTATCCTGTCAGGCTTTGACATTGGTAGAGTCAAAATTCAGAACAGTTTCATCGGCTGGAAGGGAAGTGTTCCTGCTTTCTTTTTCTGGCCACTTCTACCCATAACTATGGACCCTGGCAATGGCTAATGCTCACCATTTCTGTAATTTTATCAATTCAGGAATTTTGTCTCAATGAAATCATGCAGTATATAGCCAGTTGTGACTGGCTTTCTTTCATTCCAGGCAATGCCCTGAGTCTTAGCACATTGTTGAATATGTGTGCTGTTTTTTTATTTCGGGGACTAACCACAAAGTGCTTATCCATCTACTGACTGAAGGTTTTCTCTGTTTTTTTTTTCATTGTGGTACAATTAGAGGTTGTTGGAAATAAAACTACTCTGACCAGTTTTTGAAAATGTTTGTGTGGAAATAAGTTTTTTTTTTTTTACTTTAGAATAAATGCTAAAGAATATGCTTCCTAGGTGATATATGAGAGCTGTACATTTAATATTTTATGAAACTATCAACATGTTATCCTAATAGTATCATTTTCCATCCTTACCAGCAGCGTATGATTTACCAGGTTCTATGCTTCCTCACTAGCATTACTTTTATCATTTTAGTCATTCTAGCAGGCCTATAGTGATGTCTCTGTGATTTCAATTTGCCTTTTTTCTAATGGTTAATAATAGCTGTTCCTTAAGTGCATATGCATCACCTGTATATTCTCTTTATCTGTCTCCATGTTTTGTCACTATGTGGATTTTTTTAAGTTATTGAGTATTAAGAGTTCTTTACAGGCTACATAATCTTTCTCTGATATTCTTTTTGCCAATATATTCTATTAGTGCACCTTACCTTTCATTGTTCTTTACATGATCTTTTTCTATGAAAAGCTTTTAAGTTTCATTAAGTATAGTCTTCTTTCTATGGGTTTACCTTTTATGTCAAATCTAAAGTACCCTGCTTATCCTAGTGTACTAAAGCTGGTTGAAGGTTTGTAGGTTTTTGTGTAGTTTTCTTTATCTGTGTCTGTTCCTGTAACAACCACTGTCTTCTGATTGCAGTAGAATGATTATTTGCCCTTCCCTTTCCTTTTCAAAAATATTTCAGATAGGACTTGTGACTTT
>NW_004525071.1:25048-26484 GCF_000260255.1 Octodon degus
AAATAAATAAACATATTAATCGATTTAATAAGATTGATGTTTTACTATGTTGACACTCCTAATATATGATAATAATGAATTTCTGTTTATTTAGAGGGTTTTTTGGGGTGATTTTGATCTTTTAATTACTGTTGAATATGCATCTCTGTTTTGAAAGGAAAGAAACAGAATCAACTTAAGGCAAGAGAGGCTTCTGAAGAGCTAGGCCAAAACTTGCAAGCTTTAACAAGGGGTTACTGGAGTCCCTGGTGCTAGCAACAGTGTCAGAAACCCTAAACAGTTTATCCACATTTTCCTTGAGGAAACAGCATGCAGAACAGCTTGATTCACCAGATAATTTGCGGGCAGCCCTAAGGGAAAAGTAGATCAGAGCTGGCCAAAGAGTGGTTGTCAAAGAAAATGTTTGTATTTTGGAAGTTCACTCTATGGTACAAAAAAGTCCTGGTTGCTGTCCATAACAAAACAAGTAAAAATATTACAGAAGGACACACACTGATATTTGATTTTACCCAGGTTTCCCATAGAGCACAAAGGTACAGATATACAGAAGGGGAATGGTTCTGTAATAATTAAAAATAAATACTAAGATCATTAGACATACTGCATTTCCATTTGCTATAGACACACTGATAGTGAAGACTGTTTAAGAAAGCGTAATTGTACTACTGCTTTCCACAGTCACGTCCTGCTTTCTGAGACAATTAACAATGCTGTTCTTCCATGTACATGCTCACGTGGAAAATGTTGTTGAGGTTTTGCCAGGGCCAGGAGATGAATACAAGAACGTGCCCTAATTAGTGAATTGTAAGCTCAGTAAACATTTTTGGGATGGACCCATAAAATCAGGCCACTGATTTGTTAAACATCTACTGATTGTAAAATTCCTCAGCTCCTAGCCATGGTGTCCACTCAGTATTGTAAAAGCTGGGTGTAGCTCCACTGGGACTCTTCTTGGGGCTAAGGTGCTAGTCATCAAAATCTGGAATGGCATCATAGGAGTCACCTCGGTAGCCTTTGGATACATAGTAGGCAGTGCACAGGTGACAAAATCCTGGAAGGCACAGCAGAATGCCAATGATGAAGAGAGGAACAACCCGGTCTTGCCCCCCTTTGCTGATGTAGCCAGACAACAGGAGGGATCCTATGATAATAAGAAAGTCACCAATTAAAAACAGCACAGTGGCATGTGCGATGGCCTTGTAGGGTTACTTAGCAGGGTTTTTCTTAAACTGAAGGACAATGTAGCCGTCGTCTGTCCTGGAGAGCTTTGAGTATTTTACTACTAGGGATTCTAGTAGCCATATTGGTTCAGGAGAGCATCATAACACACTGACGCACCTAGTCTCTCTGGCTCACCTGAAATCCTGAAAATAGTACCATTTTCCAGACTGTGTAGTTTCGTAAGCAAGTCAGATAACTGCAGGTGTAGTTCAGTG
>NW_004525071.1:27440-28550 GCF_000260255.1 Octodon degus
CTTGTGCCTAACAACCTTACTTGAACCAACTGACCAATTCTAGGAGTTTTTGGAGATCTTTTGTCCTTTTCTTTGTCAACAATACTTTTTATGAATGAGGACTGTTTACTTTCTTCTTTTCCAATCTGTATATCATTTCCTTTTTTTACTTATTGTAATTGTATCAAATTTCTGCTAAGCAGGAGATCAGAGAGCAGATCTCCTTGACTTCTTTCTTTTAGGCTATAGCATTCAAACTTTTACACTCTATTATGATGTTAGCAATTTTCTGTACATGTTCTATAGCAAGTTGTATTGTTTCCTCTTTATTCTTAACAAGATTTTGTCATGAGTGTTTGATTTTGTCAAATGTATTTTCCTCACTCTTTTTTTTTCCAGAACCAGGGATTGAACTCAGGCCCTTGAGTTTGCCAGGGAAGTACTTGTTCCACTGAGCCATCTCCCTGGCCCCTATACTTTCTGTTTTGATCATGATTTTTCTTCTTTAGCTTCTTAATATGACAGACTATTTTGGTGTAATTTTGAATACTGATTCAGTTTTATATACCTGTAGTAACCCGAATCTCAAATAGTGTATAAAATTATTTTCTGTGCATTGCTGGAGTTGATTTTCTAGTATTTTCTTCAGAATTTTTTTTTCTTTTTCACCTAAATTCAAGAGGGACTTCGAACTGTGGTTGTCTTTTTTTTGTACTATCTTTATCTGTTTTTATAATTCATAGTAGCCTTTTAAATGTTGTTGGAAAAAAATGTGTGTAGGATTGTTGTGCTTTCTTTTCTAAGTATTTGGTCCCATTGTCCAGTGCAGCATAAGTTCATTTATAGAAGCTTTGTTTTTGTCAACTTAATTTCTTTGAATTTTATGGGATGGTTCAGCTTAGCTCATTCATTTTGCTAAGTCTTAAGAGTTTGCATTAAGTTGTGACATTAATGAGCATCAAGTTGTTCTTTATAGTTTCTTATTATTCTTCAAATGGATGCCAGATTTGTAATGATGTTTTGTCTCATTCCTTATTTTTTTATTATTTTTGTCAGTATTTCTAGGAGTTCATCAATTTCATTATTCTATAGAAACAACTTTTTATTTTACTGACATTCACTATTTTGTTT
>NW_004525071.1:29645-30829 GCF_000260255.1 Octodon degus
TTACAAAAAAGAAACTGATAACAATGTAATACTTTCTTTTCAACTAAGATAAACTAATAGGATGAACAAATCAAATTAGTATAAATATTGAAATATTTTTAAAACAAAAAAGTATCCAGTTTGGGGAAGTACATTATAATTTCTTCCTACTTCATATTTAGCTTTCTATTTGGAGTTCGTGTGTGTGTGCAGGCACGCAGTGTTTCTAACAGAGAAATGTTGTGATATGTGGGTTGGGTTTGTATGTGTGACTTATCTCAAATGTGAAATTGTATCAATTTACCACTTAGTGCATCAAGTTGATTATTCTGGTAATGTTTCTGGCTCTGTGTTGAAGTGAATTGGTCATATGGGCCATCGTTGTCTTGTTCCTGATTTTTAGAGGAGAGGTCAGCTTCTCTCAGTTTAATATGTTGGCAGTAGGTTGGTTTGTATCATGTTGAATACAACTTCTATACCTATTTTCCTTAGAGTTTTTATCATGAATGGATGTTGGATTTTCTCAAGGCCTTTTTTGCATCGATTCAGGTAACTATGTGACGTTTGTCCTTCGATTTTTGTGATGAACCACCATTCTTAATTTGCATCTGGTAAGCCATCCTTACATCTGTAGAATAAAGCCTACTTGATCATGACATATGCTCTTTTGGAACATTTGTCATACACTGTTTGCCAGTATCTTGTTTAGAATTTTTGCATCTTATTTAGACAAGCTGGCCTTTGGTTCTTCTTTTTGGTCGCATCCTCCAGATTTGGGATCAGAACTTTTGCATCTGTTTATTAGAGAAATTAGCCTATAATTCTCTTTTTGATGGGATCCTTGTCTTGTTTTGGGATCAGGTTAATGTTAGTTTCTGATAATGATTGTAGAAGTAATCTTTATCTCTCAATTTTATTGAAAAGTTTGAAGAGCATTAGTGTTACATCTTCCCTGACATTCTATAGCATTTAGCTGTGAACCCATCAGGTCCTGGGCTTTTCTTAGTTATTAAGTTCATTACATTTTCCATTTCCTGTTCTGTTATTGGATTGTTCATGAATATTAAGTCTTCTTGGTTCAGTTTTGCTAATTCATATGTATCTAGGAATGTATATTTCTTCTCAGTTTTCCAATTGTTTGACATATACGTTTGTAAATTAGTTGCTAAGAATTTTCTGGATTTTGGCAGTATACATTGTGATTT
>NW_004525071.1:31647-33042 GCF_000260255.1 Octodon degus
TATAATTTGATATGTATGGAAAATTTTGATTGATTTGCATTTCCTTAGATAATACGTTATTCACTAGTATGTGATCTATTTTATTTTAATTTTATTCAGAAACAAATAGCAGTGTGATAGTTTCAAAAGTGATTAGTAGGACCCTTTCAATAATTAATACATTTAAAAACAAAATATGAGCGAGGGAGAAGGCTCAATGGAATATGCGCTTCCCTGGCAAGTGCAAGGACTTCAGTTCAATCCCTGGTTCTACAAATAAAATTACAAAAGTACATTGTATATTGTTGTATTCTTAGTGGTTATTCATACTACAAAATGCAGAGATGATATCCTGTCCAGAAATACTATTAGTGCAAATCTATCTATTCATTGAATGAAGAGAAAGCTGTATACCTATCCCATTTTGAATATATGGATAGAAAATGGTCCTTCATTTGTGTCCCCTTTTTTGTATAATTATGTTAGAAATGGGTATCCCATTGTAATTTAAATATTGTAGGTATGTGAATTCAGCAAAATATTCCAGTAGGGGCCAGCAGTCCATAATAGTAGTGGGTTTTTTGTAGGACTGGCAATGTCAGAAGTTGTTGGCTTGATCCTTTTACAGCTCAGCATATTAATATGGCTTTACGTTTTACGCCTCATTTTTATACTTTTCTTCTGGATAGTTAAGAACAAGATATAGTGGGACTGGGGAGATGGCTCAGTGGAATAAGCTCTTCCCTGCCAATTGCAATGACCTGAGTTCAATCCCTCGTTCTGCCAAAAACAAAACAAAACAAAAAAAAACAAAAAAACAAAGAAAGAAGAAGATGAAGCAAGACCTATATAATAAGAAATGTAACCTTTGTATCTGACAAGGTCAGTCAAATCCCTTCAGGATTTATCTTGATACTCTGTCCTGCAGTTTGTAGATCCTTTGTCAGTGCCGGCCATGTGAGTGAGTCACGGCCATTGCTTGACCAATTTGCTCTCCGTGAAAGCCTGAGAGAATGTTTTTTTTTTATGTGACTCTCATTCAGCACAGTCTACATCATCTACCACTTTCCTCTGTAGCCACATAATCTCTTCAATCTGAAAACTTGGGACACCACTGAGTTACAGGATGTTACAGTATGGGTTCCCCTATGTCCTCAGTTGTCACTGAACTTGAAAGGCTAGGGCCAAAATATTGGCTGTACTTCCAGCTCTTCTTTTTCTCTAATTTTTGGTCTTCAAACAAAAGTTGTAAACCCTCTAGAGTAGAAGCTTATTATTATTATTATCCTACAACATAGGCAGTTGAGCTTACCCTCACTATCTGTCTGAATAACAAACATCTTAGACATAACTTGGAACAGGTATTTTCCATCAGGTATTGATATGTCAAACTTTAAGTCCCTACAGAATATAAAG